>NW_009260274.1:3795910-3810910 GCF_000687185.1 Egretta garzetta | reverse complement strand
AACACCCTTAAAGCAGCAATGTTTTAATCACTCCATTTTATTTACTCTCCTCCGGTGTCACTTATAATTGTAACTTTTTATTTTTTAATAATGAGGGATTTTTTTTTCTCTGTGCATCACACAAAAAAGTGCTGTCGATAATTAGCAGTCTTCTGTTATTACTAGACTCAGGTGTCACAACTGTGTCTCATCCTCATTACAGTAAAAAATTTCACCTATCAGATTCATTATTGCTAGATAATGCGACTGAGAGCCTTAGCAGGCCCTCCAGAAAAGTAATTCAGCCAAGCAAAATTATCAGCTAATTATATTTAGAATCAAAAGCCCAACAACTATTTGCAGATAAATTGTATGAATTGAAGTGAATAGATCTGAATATTAAGATTCATAGATTTAGCAGATGATTTGTTAATTGGAATAAAAAGGTCATTTACTAGCCATTTTAACAATAGATCAATCGGAACTCTATTTATTATTTAACTAGTAGTGCTTAAGGATTGAAATGAAGAATAATTGTATTATTGTTATGATAGGATACTTTTCTGGAAAAGGACAGAAACGCATGGAAGTCGCAAAGCTTCCCTGTCCGTCGTCGGACCAAAGCCTGTGTCTGTGTGCTGGGGGTCCTCTGCCCAGTTTGGTTGGACCTGTAGGTCTTGGTGCGGGAAAGGTGGACGGGCTATAACTGTAGTAAGGACCTGCCAGAAGATGCACGTAAACTTTGGTGCGGAAAGATAGAAAATGAGTATGCACAGAAGAGCGTTTGCAAATGAAAGCATTCCAAATTTTAACTTTTCTCCAGCAAACTACAGAGGCATTAAATTCTGATTTTACTAATTCATGATCCTGATAGAGGTTTTTCATAAGGGGAAACTGCATGCTCAAATGATGACTCAGATTGCATCTTGGCCTGCAGTTTTGTTTTAGGGAGCTGTTCTTTTTTTTTTTTTTTCATGCAGACGATACGATTAAAAAGCAAATATTTTAACATAACTTAGTGATCCGAGCTATTACTGAAATGTCCACAGTTTCACTCTTTTTTTTTTTTCTCCTAGATTAAAGAAAACTTTAAAAATCTATTTGCTTTGACATATGACACAATATTTAAGAACTGAAATCATCAATTAAATCACACATCAGAAACATTTCCCTTTGGTAAAAAATATAGTGCTAGACGATGTACACTTTGAAATTGTTGTTAATGTTTAAAATGCAATCTGAAGTGCATATGTTATTTAAAAAAACCCCATAAATTACAAATTTTAAAAGTTTATGGAAAAAAAAATAGCAATCATTGCTTAACAAAAGCATTTGCAGAGAAATGTGTATCTTTGGGGTTTGTGGATATGCATAGTTTTCTAGCACGAAAGCTGAATATGTTATTCTTTAATTTATTTTTTTTTTTTCCTGTTTAAAACTGAGTAGATCTAAAGGAAAGAGAGTTCCTTCTGGGTGCCTGTAATAAAGTACCAAACCCGATATGCACATGAAGGTAGCGCAAGCCTTTTGGATTGTCACTGAAAATAGAAAAGGTGAACGTTGACAAGATTTCAGATTTTTTTTTTTTTTTTTTCTGGGGACTGAGGGAAACTGAAGTTAAAAATAAAGCTCTCGTATGGTCAACATGTTGGAGGAAATTCAAAGACTCTCATAAAATAAACATATTTTAAGAAGTGTTTTGAATTTCACTGTGTAATTTCTGGCCAACAGAAATTACAGTTGTATCTTTGGAGGGACATTATGTCAGATCAATGGTCATTATGCAAAAAAAAAAAAAAAAGAAACTGAAAACTCGGTGCCTTAACCCGTTCGGTTATTAAATGCAAACGCGAAGAGGATGGCTTTTCTTTAGATCCGCTGCTGGAAAACTTTGCGCCACCGTGTCGCAACTATAAAATATTTTGGTTTGACGTTACAGGAGACATGTAAATCGTTCCTTGAAAAAAACCCCACAAGTACAAAGCAGCGCACGCTTTGGCAAAGGAATCTCATCAGTAGTTATTAAAAAATACAAGGGTTTATGTCCCGAAAAATAAAGGAAATTATCTGAAGCATGTGCACAAGCTCAAATATCCCAGCCCGAAGCATGCTGCAAGTTGTTCCTAGGCTATATTTAACTGTAACCTTTGGAGTCTTAAAGGAGAATATCTGTTCTGCCAGGTAACGGCGATCGCGTGCATCTGCGTGTACGTGCACCTACCTCCAGACGTGCGCACGTCTGCCCTCGGTTTTCTGCAGCATTATTAAGAAAAGCCGTCCATACTTCACCATGTTGTTACATGTGTCTGTCTGCTGATTATAAAATGTGTTAAACAGTATTTAAAAAACAAAAAAATGCAGAGCTGCGCTTTGATTTATTCAGCGAACAAAACATATGCTCGCTGTTCTGTTCTATGTAATTCATATGATCAATAAAATTTTCTTTAAAAAGAGCAACTTTGGCATTTAGAAGGATTATGCTGCTGAAGAAAAAAAATGTTTCACTCTTGCTATATGTAGTCAACCTCAATGCTCTTGCACCAAAATAAGTTTTTGCCTGACTAACGTCTATTTTTATGTATTTATTGTGTCTAATCTTCAGGGTCGAAGCTGTATATTGCGGCTGTTACCCGCTGTGTCCCAAGGCCTTGGTGTACCCAGAGATATTTCCAGGTAGCTGCTTTGTTGCACGTTCTTTTGGCCGAAACGTAATAACGTGATGCACGCTAAAATACAAAGTTTGACAATCAACTTGAGCAAAAGCAATTGTTTATTTGGCAAGCCAGCATGTTAGTGTTAAGGAAAATTTTATGTGTTTTAATACATTAGATGAAGTTTATATTTGCCATCTGTTCTTTTAAGATAACACAAAAGCAAGTTTTGAAATAGCATTCTTCATTGTTAGCATACACAGCCCATAATGATAGATTTTTGTTAAAAGGTCAGTGATGCTGCAATGGTTTGCAGATTTTTTTTTTGATACACAGGAAAAAAAAAAAACAAAAACCCAACCCCCAAAAAACGGAGGCCTGAAAATCCCACCAAATTATTTAAACAATTTAATACTTAATAGCATGCAACTGCGGTACAGGATACACACTAATGTAGTACCAGTTCTTTGAAAAATCTCATCTCTAAATGTATCACATATGCATTGTGTTACATTAGAATAATGTATTTTAATCACCCAAAGGAGATGTCTAAACAGCACAACTACACAGTCTTATTTAGCATTAAACATCCTTGTGAGCTGAGGTAACCTTATAAAATCATGCTTAAATAATGTAAAACACGAGGCGGCACAGAGCAATATGCATTTTTAATTAGTAAAGTGACTAATATCGAGTGTGTGCTTTGAGGTTTTTGTTTCATTAAAAATGTATCTGTTTTTCCTGCAGCTGAATATCTGTATTCTACACCTGAACAGCTTTTTAAAAGGCTTCAGAATTTCTGCAAGAGACCAGATATTGTAAGGAAACATCTCTATAAGGTAGTTGCTCTGAATAGTTTTACATGATACAATGCCATATTGAAGTACAAAGGGAAAAAACCCTTAAAAAAACAACATTTAATTAACATACTAATGTTTAAAGGAAACATGCTAGGGAGGGATATTAGTCGTTACACTAACAAGGATTAATTAAACTAGATGCCAGTTGTATTAACCTAGGTCTTATGAAATACGTGCACTTAATGCATGCTACATGCTTTTTTTTTAATTTATTGTTTTCTAAAATGACTGTCCTTTACATTTGGACCCAAGAGGCTTATAAAAATGAACCTGGATTAATGCAACTCATTAGTTTAAAAGGAAAATAAAAGAAAGATCCTACAATTATACTAATGAGGATAAGCCTACCTTCCTATCCTAATTTAATCTCCAGTCCTCAAAAAGTGCAGGTGACAGGTATCAGGTAAGATTTCTCGGCCTTTCGGAATGGTTTGAATTGCTTTCGTAATTATGATTGGTTTAACTCTTTGCTTCCTAAGGGATGTTGAACATAAAAGTTTATCGGAAGCATAATTTACTGTTATTTATCGTGTCCTGTTCTTTGCAGTTGTGTATCTAGGGAAAGTAGAGTTTCAGTGGCAGACCTTCCACTCGAGTTTTGATCGAGCGTGCAACGCTAGACCGACTTCCACGTTTTTAGGAGGTGTATTTACACTGCTAGGAGTCACACTCTTTTTATTTCTTTTTTTTTTTTTTTTTTCAATTACGTGATTGTAGATGAAGCACTAAATTTTCCATTATTCTAGCGAATAACTTTTTGTTCTGCAGGCTGCCTTTAGAAAAATAACTATGCTATTTTCTGCGCGCCGATATGTAAACTTACAGCGTTTTCTGACTGGTGCCGTCCCGGCTGTGCCGTGGGCAGGTGGGATGGACATTACCCCTGCACCTCAAAGGCGGTTCGGGTTGTAAAAAAAACCTGAATTCAGCTGCAAAGTCCTTAAAGGCTTGGGAGCACATAGAAATACTCCTGGGGTTACCCGTGCGATACAAATGTGGTCTTTGTAGCGTTCCCTGGCTGTCGCCGTCCAGGCACGCTGTTAATGAGCAAGTCGAGTAATCTCCTCCTTAATTTGGAGGCTCGCGCTGCCGGCAGCCCTAACCTCATCTCTCCACCTTCCTCCCTCCGGGGACCAGAAAGCGTTGGGTCTCGTGGGGTGTCCTCTGCCTCTCTGCCCCTTCGCGCACACGTGTGGCAGGAGGAGCGAGGGTTTCGCCCACGCCTGGCTTTTTTTTTTTTGTGACCTAAAAATAGGCATTTACATAATGACACATCAAAGATGATGTTGTTTCTGCAGGAAACAGTTAAACTTCAAGAAAAAAGGAGAGAACCAAAAATGCAATTTAACACCCAATTTCAAGCTCATTATCTTTCATTGTCTATTAACTTGGCAATGGTTCAGAAGGTAGCTCATAATAGTTTAAAATGCTGACTGAACACTTCCAGTGTTCAGCATTACTTCTTGAGTCAATAGTATTGTATAGTTATACGTGGTGGCTTCAAAGGGAAAACAGTCCTTAAACGTTTACCTTGACATTTCCCAATGCTTCAAGTTCAGCTAACAGTTGCGTTCACGTGGATCTTCTCGCTACGTGTGGATCCCCAGCTCCTAAACAGAGCCAAGGCGCACTAGAAATGGACATAGCAGTGGAGCGAATACTGATAGAAAACAGTACAGGTTTAAAATGTGTGCACGAGCCCTGCAAGCAAAATGCTAATTTTCTTTTATTACAAAAATCCCTCGGGATGGTCTGCAGGCAGAAGCTGAAGGTGTTTATCCTACCCCTCGTTACACGGGCGCTCTTAACAGCCCCGGTCAGATCTTCTGAGCGTTGGGACCGAGTGTCTGCAACAGGTAGCAATCGAGCTGAACGGGGGATCGGTTTAAAATGAGTAAAGCAGAGCCTAATCCAGAACCTGTGAGCACCAGAGAGAAGATCCCTGTTGTCTTTAATAGGCTTTGGATCAGCTCGGAGAATACTGTTAGAGTTGTCTTTTGGTACCTACACCCACGTATGCCAAGTCTTCCTTTCGCAGTGCAACTCCCCGCAAAACCGCCTAGAAAAACGCTAACTCAGATCCGTGCTGTTCCTGTAATTATAGTTGGAACGATGCTGCTTTTGAGGAAGCTGAAAAGAGCGAAGTCGTGAAGGGGACGCGGCACTTCCACCGTGTTTTCACTTTTTTCAGACGGGTATAATATTATGTATACTATAGCGGAATAGAAAAGGCACCCCTAGCACAGTAGTGCATACTAACGAGCTGCTTTTCTTCCCGAAACCTTCCTGACGTGCTCCCTGCCTGAAGTTCGTAAAGTAGCTGTGAAGTCTTGAAAGTAAAAAGTGCTTTAAAAGCAAAGGGTGCTTTGCTCTGCTGGTTGGGGATTCTGCTTCATCGATTGGGAAGTAATCGTCATCAGAAGTACCTTGGCTTATCCTTCTACATATCGTTGGGGTTTTATTACTAAGGATATCCATAATAATTAGACAGACACCTAATTAAACAGGCAGTTCTTTCCATCAGTTGTCCTCAATGCTTGTGCTGACCAAGTTAGGGGCAAAAGGGAGTCCGATGGCAGCAGGGGGGTCAGGTTAGGGCTCCAGCCGCGGTGAATGTCCCTGGGGAAACGCACAGACCAAGATGTTAAACGGCCATAGCTTAACTCGACGGAGCATATTCGTGCTGGCAGACTTTTAGACATGTCCATAACGTAAGCACCTGTGAAAACCTTTCCAAATGATGCTTTACTTACCCTGCATATTCCCGCAGCGCCCAAGGCTGGCTCATTTGCATTTCGCCATTGCCTTCTACCGGTTATTAACAGAGGATTGAGATGAGTGGAAAGCAAACGTCATTTGTTATCAATTATTTGTGCTGTTTCAGTTTTATGGAATCAAACGTTGCTCTCTGGGTCTGGATATTTGTGGTTGCCAAAGTAAGAGCCAGACTGAAGCAAGTAACAGCAACAAGGCATCGGTTTCTGTCCGAGTACACCATAAGACCTGTCAGGGTTTGCAAGCTCCCTATCTAGTAGATTTAAAATAAAAATAAAAAAAAGAAATAAAAATAGGGCAAAGCATTTGTTTCTGCATTATTTTCTTTAAGTTTACCTTTCAGTTCCCTCACTTCAGTTTCTTAATTTAAAACAGCATGTATAAAGAGTATACGGTGGAAAGGGACAAGAAGAGTTGCCAAAAGCCAGGCATGGAAGGAGCTGACAACTTTAAATAATCTCTCCCAGCCCTCCCAGCTGAATGAGTGCTGGTTGACATGCTGTCAGCTTCAGTTCCTACAGAAAAATCCTACTCTCACTCATGCTTGTTTAACGGAGAAAAGAATTTGGCCCACTTTCTGACATTCATCTTCTCATTTCCATCACACTACAGAAGCTCACCTGCCTATGAAAAGACACATGGCGTGATTTTTTTTTCTTTCTTTCTTACACCACTGTAGAAGGAAGTCTGCTGAATTCAAAGGGATTAAACTGCTGTAAAATCAAATTAAGATCCCAGTTAAACCGTAGACATCTGAATTGTTTCCAGTCTCAGGATTTGGCTGTGCAGGGCAGTTCTAACAAAACTTCCTTTTTTTCTTTTTTTTTTTTTTTTTTCCTTTTTGCTCTGATTTGAGATAAAGCAGTATCTTTGGTATTTCAGGAAAACATGTAGAAGGGAAAACGGCTCCTGGTCCAGCTTTAATATTTAGGCACAGCTCGGAAGGCAGCAGGAGGCATTCTCAGCCTAAGGATATGGGGTGCTGGACACGTCAGGATGTGGGGGAGCCTCATGCCAGATGTCCCATCAGCCGCTCAGCCCTGTTGCAAGGAGCAGTAGTTGTTCGTGGTTCTTGTACAGGCCATGTAAGAGCTGGGGACGATGCCTCTGCCCTTATCCTTACCCCCTCCCCAGAAAAACTCTGTGAGAAATTCATTTTTCCGTAAGGATGCTAACCGCCCCTCTGGATCAGCACGCCAGGTGTTTAATATGATGATTCTGATAGTGGTGAGCCTCAGATGTTGGGGAGAAGGCTGACACAGGTAGAAATAGGGTATTTAAAGGTATTCTCTTTGTCTTCTAGAGTTAGAGATTGGTCCTAACCCTGGACTTGGAGATTTTATCATCTTTCATAACCTTCTTCCGGTATTAAGTGTTGTGAGGCTGGAGATCTCCCTTTGACATTCAGGCCCTTGGAATCCCCTGTTCTTGTCTTTTCCGTCCTCCTATAGCTAAGCGGTTCATCATACGTTTACAGACAGCGTTAAAACCATTTCCTCCAGTCGGCTCAGGGTTTCCCCACCTTCCGTTCCATTGAGTGCCTTCTTGTTCTGGAGTTGGTTGCCTAGAAGCAGAAGCTCCCCATCCATCTCTTCTGTACCATTCATTCTTTTCTAAACATTTGTCAAACTCTTACAGTATCTCAGTCTTCTCAGTCTCTCTTCGTGCATGTTATTCTGTGTTTATATTTGTATCTCACATCATTCAAACCATTTTGATGCTTGAGAGCTGGTGTTGTGCTGGGGTGATCATTACTTTACAGAGTATTCTAGGCCATGCCATCATTTTATGTGATGTGTTGTACTCTGATAATTTTCAGCCTGTTCCTTATGGAGCCAAACATACTGTTTACTTTTTAATGGTGAATGTATATTGAGCAGATGTTTGCTTACAGTGTTCTCCAGATCTTTCGTCCTGAGCTGATAAAGTGAATTTACAGTTCTATAGGATGTGCAGATAGTACAAATATTTCCAGCAGAGCATGTTTGCAGAGAAAAAAGAAGGCATTGTATTGAATTTGTGCTTCTACCTGGTTAGCGTTAGGTGCAGGTCAGAAGGAGGTTGGAAGCACAAGTTGGGGAACTTGTATTTGCCTCTTGAGACGTTCGGTTTCCAGTGAGCGCAATTTAAAATGGCTTCAGAGGTGCTCCAGATCTGCTTCTCAGAGTCTGTATGGGAAGGTTATAGCAGCCTGGGAGCTCCGGAGTGCAGCACGCTGTGTCCATGCTCTCCCATCTCTGTGTCAGTACTCAGGCTTGGGATCCTAAGTAAAATGTCTAGAAATAGGGATTTCTTATGTGAAAGAAAACTTTGGTTACTTATTTAGAATGTAGAATTGTAGAGTAATTTAGGAAGGGACCTCTGGAGGTCATCTGGTCAGCCTCTGCTCAAAGCAGGGCCAGCTTCCAAGTAGGATCTAACTTCAAAGTTGGATTAAGTTGCTTGGGGTCGTATCCAGGTTAGACTGAAGTCTTGACATTTTTCCTTCCCATACATATGGCTGATACAGGTGAAATCCGGCTAGCTTAGGAGGTTTGCAAAGATGGGAAGATCTGCTGGGCTGTGGGACGCAGTTAGAGCATTTTGGGCCAACCTTAGGTCTTCAAGCAGCACGTGGGTCTGGAAGCAGCCGTGGTCAAATGAGGTCTGCTAGCCAATGTGGATCCTCTCTGTGGAAGAAACAAGCTAGCAGGTAGGCTGTTGAAGTCACCTGCTAGGTCATTCTGGGATACAGCCATATGTATGTAGACATATATGTAAGTATGCATATACACATATATATGTATGCGTCCTGCATCTCAATTTCTCCCAGGGCTTGCCTTGCTCTTGGCTCTCTGAGGTACGTATCTGGGAGATCTCAGCTCTCTGAAAATGTTGGTCTATAGCTCGTAGAAGTTGGCTGCACTTGTAGAGCAGAAGAAAGCGTTCATTAAGAAAGCAGTTATATGTGCACCTTTCAGCATAAACACCAGGACTTTGAACTTTTTGTTATAACAATATTAGATAGCTTCCAATTTGGGTTTAGAAAGCAAATGAAAACTGGCAGGTGAACCACAGGCACTGCAAAATGGTAGGTGGAGAAACGGGTCAAAAGAAATTTGATGGACTTTGAAAGAAAAGTTGCAAAAAGCATGAAAACTTTTTTTTTTTTTTCAGTAAAGTCTATCCGAATTACCTTGAGAAGGAAAGCCTGAAACTTTTTTGCTACTGCTGTAGTCGTTCAGAGTGTTCTGAACCATCCTACGCAAGGTACCCACCCAGGGTATCTTGCATAGATTCACATCCAACATTTGACGTTTTTTTTGTTTAAAGACGGAAAGAATGAGGTGACTTTTAAAAGGCTAATATATGAAACTTCAGAACAGACCAGTTTGTTCAGGGAAATACTGCTGCTCTACTGAGGAGTATTACATAGCTCTGACTCAGGCCTCACACTGCACCCAGTTCATGTGAACCAATGCTCTCCTCTGATGGCGGTTTCCAAAGGGGCTCGAAAGTTCCAAAGGAGTTCGAAAGCTGAGCTCCAAAAGTAATCACTACAAGCTGCTTTCCACCTTGATTCTTCCCCAATATTCACTCACAGAGGGAAGGAGCTGGGTCAGAGTAAAGCTGACCCGATACCAGTTAGCTCTGGAGATCACTCTGCTGCCTTGCCTGCCAAATCTCAGTTTTTCTGCTGAATAATAGGCTCTAATTCTTTATTTTGTTAAGGTAATTTTTTAAAAAGTGCATAAAATGGATGCCAAATCAGTACTGTCTGCTTGAACTCTGACTGTCCTGAAACAGCAGGTCTGAACGGATGAATAGTCCTTATTAAATTGTAAAGGTTAACTCTGAAGTCTAATGATGGCAGAGTAGATATTAATTACTTCAGTTCTGATCTTAGGACACAAGAAACAAAAAAAGTGGATTATAGAATATAGAAAGGATGTTGTACTGCTACTGACATCTTATTATGTTGCCTGTTCTTCATGGAGAGATCTTGCTTTATGTGAAAACTTTGCTTTGCTTCTCTTGATGATTTTATCTCTGCATATTTAGGATCTATTGACTGAACCACTATTCCTTGAAAAAATTAATGCCCAGACCTTTGCAGAGTTATCACTCCTCCCCCCCCCCCCCCCCCCCAAAAAAAAAAAGAAGTTGAATTGATTGTCTCCAAGGTTACTCTAAAATAAGGCCCAGAAACCAGATCGATGATGGTCAAGCGGGGGAATTCCACCCTCACTCCTGACAGCTCTTGGTTCTGCCATGGCTGAGGGTGAGAGGGGCAGGTCAGTCCCCGTGGGTGTTCGGTCCTTGGGGCGCCCGCCAAGACCACCAGTGAAGCAAGACGGACGTTTGATGGTGCTCATTCAGGAGCAAATCACCTGGGTCTGCTGACCAGCTTCTCTCTCTTGAAAACCCACTGAATTCACCCCCTTTCCAAATAACGCTGCGTAAGCGTTTTCCGACCAACTCCCTCCCACCGCTCCCGAAATCCCGGGTGTTGCAGAGCGTTTCGGCACGGAGCCGCGCTCCTTCCCACGAGAGAGACGTCCCCGTCGCGTCCCGGCATCTAACGCGGCTTCGTGCGCTTTTCTCTTCTGCTTCCTCGTAGGGCGAGACGGCTGGGTTTTCTTGGGCAGCGCTCGGCGGTAAATTCAGGTCTCTGCTCGCAGCAGAACCGAGGGAAGATTTGTGACAGATGGGGCTAAGTCACAAACTTGCAGCCTCAGGCAGAATTGTGGAAGTTTCCAGAGTGTGCCCATATTTACCTGATCAGAGAGAAAAGAAAATCTGCAGAGGAAGCCGAGCCTGGCTGCTTGTCATAGCTGACACAGAGCCATCTGCCACAAACCTGTGGCGGCTTCAGATCTCCAATCCCTGCCACCACCCCAGCTCAAATTAAATACAGATTCTTAGAGACGTTATGATGGTTACACATGTCCTCGGCATCACATGCAGGAGACTGTTCAAAAAAAATATGTGGCCTGTTGTATAACCGCACTCATGTATCCCATATGTGGTGCCACATTGAATTTCCGGTTGAATCTGTTTTTATCCTTTGTACTGGATGACATGGTGCCTGAATTCTTTCTTTTCGCCGACACGATGGCAGCCAAGCTGCAGCTTCAAACGCTCACACTTGGCTGAGTTTCTACCTAGGTTGCCAGGTTATCATTGGAGCCTTATTGTGTCCTCAAAGGGCCACAGGGCCTGAAAGGAGGATCCGAACGCTGCCGGACTAATTGGGCAGCCATCTCCGGGTTGTTTGGAGGCAAAGGGCTGCTTTAGCACTCTTCTTTTCTTTTTTTTTTTTTTTTTTTTTTTTTTTTTTTTTTAATTATTTTTTTTTTTTTTTTTTTTTTTTTTTGCAAATTAATGACTCTCTGGCACGGGGGTTTTTAAGTGAAGGTATTAATAAGGGGTCTGGCAGGTAATCCCATGATTCGCAGAGTTACATTTGCATTTAATTAATCTTAAAGAAAGCTGAAAGATGAACAGCTGTAATTCAAACTAGCATGGGAAATATGCTACATGGTGCCATCTATCCGATAAAATGAAAGCCGAGACACTTGTTTTATTTCTCTCAAGGATGGAGAACAAACAGATAACAGTCAGAATACTTCCAATAAAAACCAGTAGTTTAAATGTAATGGCAGTTCATCAAGAATCTTTGCATCCAGTTACAAATACAGCCTTTTAAAGATAAATCACTTATGATTCCAGCAGTCAAGCTGCTATATTTGTTGATGTAAAATGTTTTGAAGATGTAGATTGTACAATAAATTTTTAATAAAGTGCCCACTGCAATTTTTAATTAGCATATCTCATTCATGTATAAGTGTGTACATCTATCTGTATGTTTATCACTATGCATATCCTTGTGTCAGAGTCAATGAATGCAATTGTGTCTTTATCTGATGAAGTAGAATCTGTTTTGCAAGTGATAATAAAACGTTATGACAATTCCAAGATTTTCAACTCCGCTCTGGGAAGGAGCAAGAAGAGGACTCTCGGTAAGGCGTTACGATGTGAAGCCTGGTAAGACCTCTCCTTGCTGAGGACAGCTGTGGTTTCAGCCTCCCTTCTATCAGGCAGGGTGGCTCCTCGCCCCGTCCCGGCAGGCTATCCCCCAGCAGCAGACATCAGCATCTTTCCTTTGCCCAAGCACTGTCCACAGCAGGTCAAAGGCACAGGCTGGTCCCTCCTTTTTCAGTGCAAGAGAGAGCATGTGGTACCTCCCTTGAAAATCACTCCAATTAAGCAATCAAAAACCCCAAGGGAGGTCCAACGGTAAGTGTTTGGATATTTTCCTAGCTCCTCAGAGTTGTAATGTTGCAGTAATCATCTGTCTTGTATGCCGGTTCCTCCTCGTTTCTGCTCAGCCAAAGCCCAGCTTGGGTCTAGGTGTTTAACGGGGTTGAGTAGAAGTGGTCTTCTCAAGACGGCGTGTGTCGGTGCAGTAGGCGTATTTGGTAGAGCCAAGTAACAGGACTACCTTGCACTTCTTATCGGAGCCTATCATAAATGTTCACTGATGTTATCACACATAGCACTGATGAGCAAATTTTTTTTTGTCTTTAATGATGGGGAAACTGAGGCATGGTACAGTTGATGTGAATCGGTTCAAGTTTCTCAGCGAGTCATTCTCCAAACCAGTAAAAGAGGTACAGGAGATGCTGTAACGTTGTGCTGAGGCACGTAGTCAACACCAAAGCTCTGTGGTTTCACGTTGAAGACTCCTGCTGACCTCAGCACACACCCTGATCAGGCCCATGACCGAAGGAGGTCTCACCCAACTCCATGATGAGGTGATGCTCTGCTTTGGTTTACTTATTGACCAGTGATTTTTTAACCATACCTGGCTCAGCCTGGTAAGCGAGGCTTCAGCTTGATAGAAAATTTTCCCTCTGAGTTACGAACCCTGGCAAATAGCAGTTTGTAATAGAAACGCTGTGAGAACTTTAATTGCGGGGTAATAAATAGCAACGCTGCATTGTCTTCTGATACTTCTTCACGTTCTTTGCGAAGATGCGCAGCTGTTCTAGAGCAAGGATGAAAACGTCCTTACCGCATCTCCTAGGACCTTCGGGTTGGCCTCACGTTGGGGGCCTGTTTCGAGGTCCTCAGTCAAGAGGGCGAGGTAGGACATCCAGGTAGTCGGAGGCGATGCTTGCCCTGAGGTAGTTGTCCCCCCCGCCAGCCGGGTGTAGACCAAAACAACCTGAGGAGTTTTGCCTCGCGGTTCCTGAAGATCAGACGAGACGGGCGCTCCGCGCTGCTTCATTTGAAGCCTTCACTTCAAAAGGTCAGAGAGACAAATTGGGATCTCGGGCCCGTTGTTCCTACACACATGAGTAAGCGGTGAATGCGGAGACCTGATCTTACGAGTAAAATGACAGAATTAGCCCTTGACTTAACTTTCATATTTATTGATGTTTTCACCTGCACTGACACAGCGACTGCCAGCGCTTTGATACCAGTTTCAGTGCGGGGTTAAAGCCGAATGGGTTTTCCCGACTCCTGCCGGTCTCCCCAGGCAGCAGCGCTCCGACCAGACAGCTCCTCGCCTCCTGCATCAGCAACAGGCCAGGCACCTAAGCCTGCAATCCTTTTGTCTTAGTATTTGAGATCACAGGAAACACAGGTTTATTCCACATGAGAATTGGTTTGGGTTTTTTGGTGGTTTTTTTCCCTATAATAAAAAAGAAAAGCCTAAAATAACTAGGGAATTTTGTAGCAAACCGTTTCCAGCATTCCCAGCCCCGCTCCAGTCGTGCTGCAGGCACCGCGAGGAGCCGTGGTACAGACCGGCTTCCATCCGTGTTTGCAGCATCGAGACCTCTGACTTAGCTCAAAGCTGTTCTGAATTAGGAGGCTAGATTTCTCTAATTGCATTTTTAAAGACCGAGCCAGCAGTTCATTAGAAATCGTGGAGCAAATTCTGCTTCTCTATTACACCAATATAAATCTTGAATGAATTTATATCAGGATAACTGGGAGGGTAGAATGTACCTCCCATATTGTTCCTCAGATTATTAAAAGTTAAAGGGCCTTGAAAATTAAATTCACCTTTCCCTGTTCAAGCTGTTTACTCTTTGGTTTTTATTCCAGTAAGGACAGTTGAAATGAATTAGCCAGTCTCATTTCTGCTCGTAGTCACTTTTAAGTTTGGTTCTCATGTACTAGCCCAAGACTAGTTTGTGTGGAAAGGACCGGAGGGCATTTTCTTTCAAACAAATTGTTTTCATGGGAATAATTTCCTAGAATTATATTAAAACCTTTCCATGAATCCTTGATTTGAATCCTTGATTTGGCAAAAAAGATTTCCGCTCTTCTAGATCCTTGATTTGGGGGACTTTGCAATTCTTTATTTGCGGATATAAATGAGCACCTTAATGAAAGTCCTTGAGAATTTTACCCTCTAACAGGCTAACCTTATTTAACTGAAATACTTTTTAAATGATTCAGTCTGGTAAGCGAGGCTTCGTCTTGAAGGAAAATTTTGCTTCTTGAGTTATGAACCCTTGCAAATAAGGTTTTATAATAGAAACACTGTCAGAACTTTAATTATAGGGTAATAAATAGCAACGCCGCCTTATCTTCTGATATTTCCTTGCGTTCTTGGCGAAGATACGCAGCTGTGGCAGGGCAGGGAAGGGGCTGGGCAGGGGTGTTAGCAGCGATGCCCACCCTCCGCGGGAGCCGCCGGGGGGCCGGGCCGGGGCGCACCCCGGCCCCAGAGGGCG
>NW_009260274.1:3792682-3795852 GCF_000687185.1 Egretta garzetta | reverse complement strand
CGCCTCCCCCCCTCCGTGGTTCCCCCCCCCCCCCGCGGCTTCTCCGCGGCCCCTCCGCCTCCCTCCGCGGAGCCCCGGCTTGCTCCGGCGGGGCGAGGCGGGGTTGGGGGGAGCTGCCCGCCACTTTTTCGGATCGATCTTCTCGATAAGAGAAAGGCAATGTGGATTTGAAAATCAGGTTCTGTTGTAATGTTTGCCGGCGAAGGGAAGAAGACACGCGGAACGGAGCCGCGGTGGCTTTTCCGCGGGTGCGGAGGGGCTGCCCGGGGTGGGCAGCCTTTCCCCCCAGCTCTGCGCGCCTTCGGCTCCATCGATCCGACGGGTCGGGTGTGCGCGCTCCAAAAAAAAAAAAAAAAGAAAAGAAAAAAAATAAAAGAAAAAAGAGGGGGGAAAAAGGGGGGAAAAAGAAAAGAAAAAAGGAGGGGGGGAAAGGGGGGGAAAAAAGGAAAAAAACACCACCCAAACAAACAAAAAATACCCGCAAACCCCGAAAGAAAACACGGCGAAGGAGTGCGGCGCTGAGGAGGAATGGGAGGGATGCATGCGAGGGGCTTAACCCTTGGAGCTTTGAAGGCAAAACCAAGGAAATACATGGGAAAGGCATGTCTGTAAACAATGATAATTAGCCTTTTCAAAAATCATAACACTGATTAAAATCTCCGATTCATTATTTATTCATCACAGAACCTCTTTGCAGACCTGGGAATAGTGATTAAAACCTAAGTGCTTCTCAGTTTTGCACAGCTAGAGAGGCTCCTAAAAAGGGGTTAAAACGGAAAGGAAAGAGGAAACCAAGCAAACAGAATTCTTCTTTTAAGAACCAATACTTTCTTCTTCCCTTTCTGGCAGGAATACCCCTATTCTCCCAAATTTTGGTATTATGAAAATGTTTCTCATACTAAGTACAAGTGTTAGACTGAATCCAGTTGGTACTAAAATTGCAAACACACTTTCACTCCTAGAAAAGCCAACAGAAAGGAACTTCTTTTAACTCCATCATAGCAGGTTACAGAGTAAATAAATGAACAACCGATGGTCAAGCGGCCAATTCTGGTATAAATATCCGTTGTTTACAGTGAGGTGTTAAATGAGCCTTTCGAGCACAAAGGATCAGACTGTCTAAGCTACAATTTGTGCTTCATCCCATTATGTCTCCCCTAAAAAGGCCCGTGCGGTTGTAGGTAATGTGCGCGCAGACCATATTTCTTTCTGTTGATTTTAGTTTGCTTTAATTCAATACACACTCTTGTTTACTTTTTAAAATTTAAATAAATGTCAGCATTGTATAATTTCTATGTTAACAAAGCAGTGAGCAAAATCCCTTGTATGTTTATAAAATATTATTGTTTAATTCACATAGTTTAGGAATTCCAAATGTTGAGAATAGGAAGGAGGCCAAATACCATCTGTTTATAACTATGATGCATCATCATATGTGTACTTTAAAAAAGAAGAAGAAGGAAAAAAAAAGCTTGGTCAATCATGCCACTGTTCTATCTGTGAGGAATATGGGGAGGATTTAAAATTCGCTCAGTGCAATTTGCAGGAAATTTTAGTGCGGTTTCATTCCGAGCAGGGATGTTACGGGAGTCGCGCACGTCTGTGTTGCTGTCAGAACTGCATGAAACACTCACGTGCCCCGACTACTGCAGGCATGAATTCAATCGCTCCCTTCCCAGCCTCAATATTCCCCCCTTCGAGAAACAAAAACTGGAAGATTTTGTTAAACTCCTTAGGGTTGGGTGTTGGGTTTTTTTCTTTTTTTGGGGGGGGGAGGGGGATGTATGCATTTGGGGGTTCATTTCCAAGTGATTCATACATTCATGTTCCTGGATTTTTAAGGACAGAAAAAAAAGCATGATGATTTTGTAGCCCATCTTGCAAAACGCAGGCTACGGACTATCATTCAGCTGATTCTGCAAATGTTTTAAAAAACCCCTCTCTGTCAAATGCTAGTAGTTTTAGGTCCAAGTTAAAATAGGTCCTTGTTAAAAATAACACATTCCATACTATTGAGTTGTACGTAATGTGCATTTTAAAGAGAAGGTAGGCTGCGGGCTTAAAAACAAAGAGAGTGTCTCCAAGTTAAGTAGATAAGAAGATTTTTTTTTCCAAACCCAAGTTAATTAGCTAGTACGTCAAGCCTCATAGATGTCTTCCTACCTTTCAAGGGCTGAAGAATCCCCAGTAAATGTACTTAAACTTCCTAGTGAGGGCCGGTGAGATGAATGCGGAGATTAGGGCGAGTATTACCGTGCCTTCTCAGTGCATCCCAGCTGCAGTTCATCCTACTATTGATAATGATGCTCGGAGTTACTGAGGTGGTTTCTGAAACTCACACATGGGGTCCTTTCCCCAAGGATGAGGAATAATAGCGGCACTCAGGTGGTACGGGGAGGGTAAGAACAGATTTGCAGTTATCTTTTGCCTGGTGTGTGGTGACTTTGCGGTTGCGCCAATCTAATAAACGGAGAGGTGCACTCAGGACAAGGGCTGTAATTCTCTGATATAGCAGGAGGTTTTGGGGTTGTTTTAACAAACAGGGTGGGGGAAAAAAAAAAAAAAAAGAAGCACAGGTGAAGGGAAAAATGTCTGGGCTTACTGGAACCCAGCCCTGGCAGGATGCTAGTGCAGTATGAAACGTTTTGTGGCCAAACTCATAGCAATTTCTGTAATACCACAATTTAGCATACTATATGCTGCACTCAAATGCCTGGGACTTTGTTTTTTAACTTCTTCCTTTCTACTGTTACATTTAACTTGCAGCATCTTGAATTACTTAGCTACACCCAGATAGAAAGTTACAGCTTCTTTAGCTGTATGTACTGCTCCGAGCTGTTACACGCTGGCCATCGGGATGTGCAAGCCCTTTCCAGCCCTTTCCTGTATGTTTTCCACCACAAGTCGATCTCTATCTATCTCAGGTTCCATTCTGTGACAGTTTACTATCTTGAAAGACTTTCTTTTTTTTTTTTTTTTTAATGAGAAAAAGGGAATGCCTACCACACCTTTCTTAAGTAACTTTTGCGGAGCTGGTTCCATCCACAGCGATATAGTTTGCTGCCATGTGATGTGTTTAATCAGCTCACGCCGACACTACAGGAGTGAAAAGCAGGTTTGCACAAATCCATAAATGTGAAATGTATACCTTCCCAACTCGAAAAAAAAAA
>NW_009260274.1:3780169-3792619 GCF_000687185.1 Egretta garzetta | reverse complement strand
GGCTATGTGATCCTTGGTCTCCCAAGCTCAGATAGCAATCAAGGGGCCAGACTGTCCGCTTATGATGTGCATACCTGTCCGTGAGGAATTAGATGGAACCCTCATACTCATTTATCACTTCATTTTTACACGCTGGAGTAGTTTTATGAGATACACTGATGGAAGCCGTTTCGAAGGTTGCTAAATACCATGTTCATTGCATGCTTGGTTTCATGCGGCTCCTGGGCGCTGGAGGGTCGGTGCAGAGGGACGGGTATTTTGAATCTCACCCATGCACAGGTATAAATTCTATATAAAGAGCTGTGGTTGAGGCTATGCCCCCCGCAATGTAGCGGGCATATCTGCTCTCCCCTTTGGACATGGAGGTGGGCAGTCAGCAGTGCCTGAATTGGGGCCAGCAGCTTTCCATCCAGAGCTGCACGGCTTGCACTCGTGCTGGAGGGTGGCTGCATTTGCTGCTGTCAGAAGAGCGAATGAAATGCACGCCAGGCGTGAGGCAGGCAGCAATTCACGGGGCAAACGCACTCCTCGGTGCATCCCACACGAACTTCTAATGCCCTTTTGGGGTCTGAGCACCTCGTGTTCCCTCTAGCAGTGGTAGCCGAGGGCATTCATCATCTCACAAGCTCCCGGGCATTAACATTTAACCATCCTATAATTTGGTTTTTAAGTGAAAGCAGGGAGATTAATAAACTTAATCTAGCATTCACACAGATTTGAGGACAGCTGACCTCTGCCCTCTAGAGACCCAGGCTCATTTAAAAATCTGCATCTGAGAGAGCCCCTACAGTTGTAATGTCGCAGGGAGCCCTGTCCCCCATGGGCTGCAGCGTATCGCCCGCTACATCTGCAGCAGGAACAGTGGTGACAAGGAATTTGTTTCTTTTATTTATGTCTCCCGCCTCTAAAAGGGTCACTGTTAGCAAACACAGCTCCCTCCTGCAAGATAGCAGGCTAGAGCAGCTCTCCTGGGGGGAACCATAGCAAAAGTAAAATCCTAGTCAAAAAATATTCAATCTTCCAATTTGCTTGCATTTAGGAAAGAAAAAAAAAAAAAATCCAACAGGGGAAAAAAAAAAAAAAGGAAGCTGGAATGTCACATCTCTGTTTTGAGGCACAGGATTGCAAGTTTTGGTGTTATCCTACCAAAATCCCCAGATCAGCAAGGCCTTTCATGTTGAACGCCAACAGAAATGCTGCCTCAAACTGCAAAGCATTATGTATTGGGTTTCTTTGCGCATTTCATCGCATACAATTCTTTGGAAAAATTTGGATAGGAGTAGTTTGTCAATGCTATTAATAGATATGTTTAATGCAGAAGTGTGCAATGTGATGAACAGCCTTGGCAGGAACCATATCCATCCTGATTGTATTGTAATACTGTTTGATGCGGCGGTGTGTTTGATCAGTTACAAGTGATGAGTATCATATCACATCAAACAATTTAATACAGTCTCATTGTATGGAATTATGGCTGCTGTCAATCAGCATGTGGCCTATTCCTTACAGATCTGTCTTTGGGAGCTGGAATACAATGGGAGCTACATATGCATTAATAAATAAAGTGCTGCTGAAATTCCATGCAGACCTGTTGAGATTTTTGTTTCTCTTTCATGGCCTTTTTGTTATTCCCCCCCCCCGTCCCGTGATCTCTTTCGGTGCTGCATGGAGATGAGTTCACCTGGTCAATAGGACTGCCGAGGGTGGGGCTGGTGCGCTTTGAAGCGCGCTCGGAAAAACATCTCGCAAAGATGTATGAGAGTTGTGAGTTTTGTTTTTTTGCAAATAGCAGCCTGAGTATAAATCCACTGAACTTGTTTTCTGCTGAAGCTTCACAGAGTCTCTTTTCTTGGCTTCCTCAGGGGGAGGAGAGGCTACCTATTAAAAATGCATATGTTTTGTCTTACTGCTTGGCGCACCTCACTTGATAACCCCCTACTTTGATTTGGGGATGGCACGCTTTGAACTTAAAGTCTCTTCCTTAGGACTGATATATTCAAGGTGCTGGAGGGGAAGCCTATGTCAGATGAAAGATACGTATGTAAATAACAGTATGGAGGTGGGGTTTAAGGCATTACCCATTTTACTATCAGTTTCAGACATATGCTGCTCTGATGCTGGCTTGCCTTGCAAAAGCTTGAAGCCCCTAACACAGCGCATGATTTTTAATGAAGTCATACTCTGCTGCCTACAAATATGGGGTCATGCTACACTTGTACGGGAGCAGTGATTTCAGTAATGTTGCTTATTGTGGTCAAAGAGGGCAGAAGATTGCCTTTTTGCATTGTGTGGCTCTGGGGTTTTGGAGCCTGCACAGACAAATTGATTACATTGCAGAAGGCCACACATTCAGAGAATGGAGGTGTCACACTGAAAAGCCAAATTTCAGCAGCTGGTTAATCAATGTAATGACTGTAAGTTTTTCCACCTTTTGCTATGGTCTCAGTTGGCAAATCTAAATAACATCAGTACTTGAAAGGGAAACCTCAGAAGAAATTTTTGTAGATACTAAAGGAAGTGGTTGTTGACTTAATAAATGACACATTTCCTTCTACATACCAAATTGTCCTAGGGGTTAACACAAAGCATGGTTAGAGATAGGGACAGAAATAAGGATATCTGCATGTAAGAAGTATTTCTAGTTGACTTTGAGGTGGCGACTGAGTCTGAGCTCACCTCTAGTTTGGAGGGGTTTCCATCACACGGCTTTCCCAGGTTTCTGAAAACTGGATTGACCGATGACAACGAAGGACTTAGAGCAATCAGGGCTGTGGAGCTTGTCTGGAGGAGGCTTAGCATTTATGTAACTCGAACAACCTGAACTCGGAGGCATCCTTATAAAGCAAATAAATAAAGACCCAGCTTGCTCCTGTAATATCATCCACCTGATAATTCCTGAGCACTGCTCAGCCAGGTATTTCCTCTGCCTTGTAATCCAAACAAGATAGACAGGACCCCATATGCTCGTTTTTCCGTACGGGAATAGGTTGTCCTGTTACCCATGCAATTCTGGAACCTTGTGATTTTTATGGACTAGAAAATGGCCATAATTATACCTTGCTCTTGCAAATGAATCTGATTAATTCAGAGCCAAAGAGCTCCATGGTGTCTGATAGTCTGGGTCTTTTATGGTGCAAGGTAATGTAAAGATAGCAAGTATAAAATAATAGTTGTAAGTGTCCTTATAGCAAAATTATTTTTCTTCAGTCCTGGCTCTCCACGTAGCTGTTAGTGATACTCCAGAATCACACAGCACCTGAAGGGGAGCTTGTGCTACCCCAGTTTATCACGTCTGGCATTAATTGGCAATGGCTCCGTCTGAGACCATGATCCAGGCAAATCCTGTAGGCCACGCAGGTCTGGATGGTATTTAGATCAGAAAACTCATCCAAGGAAGAGTAGCATTGGTTTCCCACTAATCCACAGGAGAGCAGTACCTCCACAAGGTTATTTGTAGATTATAAGGCCAGGAAAGGACTATTTGGATCATCTGGTGTCACGTGTGTAACACAAGCCATATGACTTCTCTCAATTAATTCCTGTTTGAACCAGAAAACCTCATCCTCTACTGGTCTAAAAATTGCCAGTGATGCAGAAGCCACCACAACCTTTGATATTATTAGATATGGTGCTTTTGGAGATATTTTGTCTCAAACAAGGGGCCAAAAGTGACGTTTATTTCCTGTGATTATTAGATACTTGTTGCTAGGGCAAGGATGCCAGTCACGACACTGAGACAGCGGTCCCCTAAATATCGATACCTTTTGCCTGACTTTCCCTCATGGTCCCATCTCAGTCTGGCAGTCTTCATTTTGCCCATTTTCTGAGGTTGCTATTGCAAAGGGCAGCTCTTCCGCAGTGATTTTGTGCAAGAGTAATGGTCCATTGACAAATGGTGGTCCTTGAACTAATTTAGTGGGATCCACCCAAGATCAGCAGACATGGCACTGCTAAAATGGTAGCCACACCTATAGTCAAAAGGCTTCGAATTGCTGTGCGTTTTAGGGGTGTAAAGTAAAAACCAAAATTAATGGCATTGATGGAGGTCATGAAACTATGGCTGCTCCCTGGGATGAAAGGCACCATATGTGAGATACATTGCTGGTTTCTTATCTTCAGAAAAATTGTTCTTAAAGTGTACAGGGGCAGAGTCTGATTTGTGCCTGCTTGTAGGGGCAGCGTTTCAGGGGTTGGTAGCATGGAGGGGGGCTTTAGAGAATGAGAGTGGATGCCATTTCCCCCACTCCACATGAACATAATGAGCTCAGGGTTAACATTGTTGAATTAAAATGTCAGATTTTAACTATAAGGATAAAAGTTAAAATAAAGAAAAAATCCAGCAGAACATTAACACTGATTTTTGCAGGCATTCACCCTCATTTGTACAACACATACATCTCCCTCTTCTAGCTGCACAGCCTATGAAATCTGTGAGAAGAATATAATTTCTTAAAGAGTAAAATGTGCTTTCTAGCTAACGAGATAACCACATCTCCCCCATCACGATAATAACAAGAAGCCTCACAAATACAGTAAAATTCAGCCCCCCGCTTTCCGTTCTTGGAAAGTGGAGGGAGAAAAATTCTGAGCGACTCTTCATCGTGGCGGGGAGTGAGCCATGGGGGCGATGGGATGTCGCTCTCCTCCCTCCCAGGGGTGCCAGAGCATCCTGCGCCCCAGTGACCCAACCCCGTTGTGAAGTGAGGGACCCCTCCTCTGCCAGCCACGGCCCCCCCAGCCCGAGCACTGTGCTGTAGTGGCACATCATCCCTTCCACGTAGGATTCGCACGAGACAGCTTGCTTCGTGCAAACAGCGCCGGCGCACGTGCCGGTGACGTCCAACATGAGATCGCCAAGGACACCACCAAGAGGGTGAAGAAAAGGAGCTGCTCAGAAAGGGGTCAGCTAATAAATGATGTCTAAATCCTAGTCCCAGATTTTCTGTTTTAAACATGCTGCACAACTAACACTGTGACACTTTGGCAATATGATGGAGGAGAAAAAACCTGTGCCAGCTGACTGATGAGCACCCATCTTTTTTAATTAATTGGGTTGAAAAATGTCTTGTGTCAGTTTGAATGTAGGGGCTCTTTCAGCTGCGTTTTTCTGGATACGTATATAGATATATCTAACTGCAGATTTGAAAGCCCAGCGTGAGGCCTCATAAATGATAAAAATATGTATATACTAGAATTATACACACACACGCACACATATTGGATAAATTGATACTTAAACATATACGTGTGCATATAGTGTTCTGTTCTCTGTTCTGAGAGATATTTATAAATAGATTTTATATATATCTACTTCTATTATTCACAGCTCTATGTGCGTGTGTATTGCGAAATTTGTTGGGGTTTTTTTTTTCCTGGTATGCTTTTTAGTTTTTTAGCAGAGTAATATATCTGATTTCTCTTTAAATTAAATGAATTTATTTGTCTGCCTTCCCTTAATGGAATCAGTTTTGATATACTCTTTGTTCATGCTGTTACAGGCTTCAGTCTAAGGGCTCTTTGTATTAACTTTTTTAAGTTACATTACAAAGAGGTTTTAAGATTTCCCAACAGGCTTTTATTTAACCAGGGCTTTTGATCTCAAACCTGCTGGGGCCTAGTGAAATCCTTACCAATTCTCCAGTAACTCCTCACTATTGGAATTTGAAAAGACCCACCTGAAGGATTTAACTCGCTGTATGGCTTCAGCCATCCTTTAGATGCTTCTATTCATGCAGACAGCGAGGGGGTCGAGGGCACCCTTTGTGATCCTCCAAGTAGCCTAAGGTGCCCTTTGCATAAGTTGTACTCCCGAGGAAATAAAAATCAGGAGGACACAAACCTATATACCTTATTTCCTGCTATCTTTACTTAAAGGAGGAGCACAGGGGGTCTGCTTGACATCCTTTGCTACCTAAATACCTTTTGGACATGGGAACTCAATAAAGGGACTTTCATTGCATCCATTACCCTACTGCGGTGCATAGCAAATTAGATTTAAAAGGGTACTTTTTCCCTTACAGCTATTTCTATCATTTTCTTTAAAATTTCAATTTAGTGTCTAGTGACAGAATATTCTGTAATGTACATTAGAACTATATAACACCAATTATGCTAACTGTGAACATTATTTCAAAAGAATTAGTTATATTAAGTTATAGACAAACCATTGGGAAAAAAAGGTCAGGTTAGGAAAAAAAAAAAAAAAGAAGCTGTGTGATAATGTGTTAAAGGAGCAACATGAAGTGACTGCTGTTTTCATTTTTTAATCCTTTCATTTTGCATAACCCACACTGAAATTTCACTACTCACTCGGTCTTCGTTATTTAGGCAGGGGGATGGCACGTCGCCGCGTTAATTTACAGCTGCAGATCGTGGTGTAAAACCTACAGCTGAGTCTTGTGGTTGTGGAGAAACATCATTTCCTCTGTTTGGGGGGAAATGGGATAGCGCAAGTTCGTGAAAAATCTTTTGGCAGATGCTGATGACCAGTACATAGAAAAAAAAAGGAAAAAAATGCTGGCAGACCAAGCTTGAAAGAATATAATAACTAAGCACATTCTTGTCACAGTTTTGGTTGCCTGTTTTCTCTCTCATGACGGTAACACACATGATATGTCTATTACCTGCATTCTGTGTTAGTTTTCTCAGGTTATTTTTTTTTTTTTATTTCAGCCCAATGTTAAAATAAAACCATCCCAAAGAATGCAGCAGAATCTAGATCTCCTTTCTTTTTTTCATGACTCTTATTTCCATTTGTTTATTTGGTTTTGGTTTGTGGGTTGGAGGGTTTTTGTGTTTCAAGGCGTTAGATGTTCCGGCTACTTCTTTATGTGCATTTGATCTGGAAATGTATTGCACTGGAGCTGGTTTTGTGTAGATGAGTAAAATAAAAATTCTCCATTTTAATCCCTTTTCTTTTTCTTCCTTAGAACCGGTTTAAGACTTTTGCTGGAACTGTACAAGGTTTGGTTGTTTCAATTTGTAGGGACTCCTGGCAAATCATTTGTGTTTGTTTGATGTCCTGTGGGATCAAACTGCCATGAATTTTGAATGATTCAAAAACTGTGCAGTTTACTTCAGCTAAAACTGCCTTCCACTTGAAAACATAAATCAGCTCTGTTGAAATATAGTCGAGGGTTCGTTTTTTTTGTTTACACCTGGGATTTGCCCCAGCTCCAGCAAGAGCTGGAGCATCGCCGCGCCGGTCTGCCGCGTTCAGAAGAGGAGCTGCTATCGCAGCTGGGCTGCTCCCGTAGGATGACATTGCCACTTGCCAAGGGCCAGACTGCTGAGCAGAGGACAGTCATGACTGTCCCATCACATACCAGCAAATGATGGGTGCTTGGGCAGACCCTGCAATATGCCCCACCTGGGATTGCAGCTTTTAACAGGCTCACTCGGGGTGAGTTTTGCTTTTTGGGGGCCTTCTTACACCAGTCTAAAACTCAATAATTTCACAAAACCCTTGGGACTCCCAAGTCAAGACTCCTTTAACTTGCAAACACAGCTCCAAGTGGAGTTACAGTAGGAGCTTTCACTTTTTCTCTAGCAGCGACGCGGAATTAAAAGCAGATGCGCCCACTGGCATTGCCTCTGGGGGACGGATGATATTATTTCACCAGCTTGACATCTGTTGAGACTAGATTAAAACCCAAAATGTGCTTGGCTAGTTGTGTTTTCTAGATCCTCTGAAAAGGGATTTGCCCCATCAAGTATATTTGTGGATTCAAGCTTACATACAAAGCTGGAAGCCTCTGAGATGGGGCTTCAAATTGGACTTTTTACGTTAAGAAGATGCAAACCATGATCAATAGGTTTATGTATTTGTGGACTGGATGTGAGACTCTGATATGAGTCCATCTTTACAAGACAGTGAAAAAGAAAGGTATATCAAGAGGGGAAGAAGGAACTTCTGATTGGCAAGGCCTAACAATATGTGTGAATGCCTGTTCATGAGCACCCACAGGAAAACACCCCCATCCAAGACCGTTATTCTTAATAAAATTCCCGAGAAGTTTTCTAGGCAATGTCACCTTTGCCAACCTCAAAGAGGGGAGGCTGTGCTCCTCAGGCACATCTTTTCCACTGCCCTGTACTCATTGCTCTGGGTCTTGGGGGGTTATAGAAAGCCCTCATTTCCATGTGGATGGTGATGGCTGCCTTTGTTGAGGGAGCAGCACCGGATGCGGCCTGGATGCCTGAATAGCCAGCAAGAAACCAGAGCATCCCAAGTTTTATTCTCCCGACTCCCCCTGTGACCTTTGGTAAGTAACTTAACCTGTTGTCCTCAGGATCCCCGGTAAAATGGGAGACCTTAATACTTATCTGGTGGGATAACAGTGCTTAATACTTACCTAATTGGATGACAATACTTACCTACATACCTCACAGGGGTGTTGTGAGGATTAATTAGCTAATGTTTGTAAAGTGCTTTGGAGATGGAAAGCGGTATATAGGAGCGCTAAGCACTATTACTGAGTGCCAGCCCCAAGACCTTAAAATGGCTAAGGATGGAATAAGAGTTTTTATATGTTTTAAAATAAGCCAATTGTTCAAGACATCCGGCTGCTGGAATTATTTTTAGACAGAGATTTCTAAGAAAGTTGGGAAACAGAAGGGTATAATTATATGACCTGAAACCCTTTTTTTGTTTCTTTTAGTTGACCAACTAAACTTAATCTTAGTTAGGTGTCGTCGGATGAATTGTAAAAACTGCTCGTTGGAGTTAAAGGTATATCAGTGTTTACTCTTGCTGATCAAACAATATTTCTTGAAATAAATATCAATGTTACAATTTGGGCAAACAAATATATTAAATAAGCCAGAGGAAGTATTTATTTCTGTGTTCTTGCTTCTTTCTGTGAGCAGCCTTTTTTATCGGCGTAATTCTGCTCTTGTTCCCATTAGGGTAACTGAAAGGTAACACCGCTGCAGTAAATGGAATTACACCAGATACAAAAGCATTATGTGAGAGCAAAATTATATTTATATGTGGTCTGAAATGCAACTTGACACTTGGATTTAAAGAAAAATCAGACCAACCATTCCTCAAAATATATATAAATGCAACTTTAACAAAAATTGCCAAGCTCTTTGTTGAACACTGTTTGTTTCATGGCAACTCCTAAACAGATTTTGCGAAAGGAAGGTCTGGTGTAGCATACACCATATTTTCCCTTTCATGGGAGGAAACTTTGCAAGATTTTTGCCTTTAAATATTTTATTTGGTTCCTAATGTGGGCTCTTGGTCCAAGAAAGCAACTTTATAGTTATCAAAGCGCCCATTTGTATTTTTTTGGAAAAGCATTTCTTCAGATCTTTTACTCTCCAACGCTAGCGAGAATTCCCACAAATTCCTGAAATCTGTTAAAATACAGAGCAGAGTGCTTACATTGGTATGTTGTACGTTGGCTGTCCCTGTTAAAAAAGGCTGTGCATTTTCATTCTGGATATGCAAAAGAAATTCGATATACTGCTGGGTTAAGCACCAGGATTTGGTTGGCTCTAGGACCAATTCTTACATTTCTGCATCAGGCAAACCTAAGAATGGATAACACTTAAAATAAAACCTACCCCAAAGCCTTTCTTAGGGATATCAGGTTATTTGAAAATGTAACAGAGACCATTCCCTGTAATCAAGGATGCATCAAGGAAAATGGCATCAAAGAGCTCAATGCAGCCAAGAGAAAAACTTGACCCAACCCCAAGTGCGGTGTCCGTGTCCCAGCTACCAGAACAACCGAGGAGACCTTGGGGTAAGCTGGCCGGGAAGTCAGGTGCTGTTGCTGGAAAGGATATCTTCCTGATTAACTGGCATTTGGCCCTTCAAGCTGCCATGCGAGCCCAGCATGGGCCCATGGGTGTTGAATCCAGCTTTGGACCACAGGAGGAGGATGAAGTGAAGTATGACTGACGCTGTCACCAGCAAGCTTGTCAAGCTAATGCTTATAATATATGCATACGAATATAATAGCTATCTAGTGCTTTGCAGTTGGCTGTTCCTGAGGATGAGCTGGGGGGACAAGGGGACTTAGTGTTTGGGGAGAATTAGCTGTATCTAGGCAGCAGAATTTGCAGACTTGGAAGCTGGTTAATTTGGTTGAAGTACAGTACGTTGCTAACCCCTTGGTCCCCGATGTTAACATTTCCCAGGAGAGGAACTATTGCCAAAATGGAGAGGATCGCCATAGCTGGTGCCGGGAGCTCAGAAGGTGAAACGGTGGGCAGGGAGGGAAAGGTGGGGAAAGAAGAGGGATGCAATTTGATGCTGGGGGAGCATGACCATCAAGGTGGCTGTCACTACAGCAGCAAAGTCAGCTTTTATTTTCCTTTCTGCTTTTGCCTGCTCTCTCTGATGCTCTGGAAGGATCCTCTGAGCTAGATCAGCCCCTAGCACAGCTTATTCTGCAGGTGACTGGCCATAGCTTTAATGGTGGATAATCAGTGCTATGGAGCATGACACCAGCCATGTCTTTGACCCACAACCTCCATGTGTTTGACCAGGAGCATACTGGGAAAAAAATGGGCTGCTTTGGAGATGATGGAAGAAGACTCAAAATCTGAATTTCCATCCTTGCTGTCAATGACCTTGGGAAAATCATGCCACCTCAATGTAGAATGGGATAAAAGCCCACTTTGACTGCACTTTAGGAATTGCTTGAGACAGTGCGACATCCAGGTGCCACCGCGATGGAGACAGACACAGATATGTAGGGCAGATCCCATCATGGAGCAGGACTGCACACTGCGTTGCGTGATGGGAGAGCACTTCTCCCCTTATCTCTGCTTTTGCTGCCCCTGGGAGACCTAAAAAAGATTAGCAGCAGATGGCTTTGTACACCTGGATTTAATCTTCGCTCTCCTGCCTTACACATATCAGCTCCATCTGATGGTGTGTATATTTCCAGCGTGTTCACCGATTTGGCAGCAATCCTAGAAAAAAGAGAGAGATTCTGGAAGAGTGCACGACCCAAAGTCAGACCATCTGAGCAGACTACTCCTGCTGCATCAGTGATGGGTCATGTGTAGTTCAGCCCAATAACACCTGAAATTTTGTCAGTGATGTCTACCAGAACTTCTATGCCAAAGCTTCTTGTCCTACTCTAAGAAGTGTTCAGTTGAATAGCAACTTCTATTTAAAAAAAAAATAAAAATCAACCTTTAGGTATTAATACTATTCTGTAGTGGTCATACAAATAGGACAGTGCTGTTGAAGAGGAGACCCTCAAGGTGACAGGTAGGCATCTGAATGCAAGGCACCTAGTCACTGAGGCTGCCTCTGGCCACTGAAGAGACGCGGGCAACTCTGGGCTTTGATTCATCCTATATTAAAATAGCTCAGTTATCCCTTCCCCATCTTTGGCCAAGCATTTCCACCCTTCCTTTGGAGCAGCACTGGTGTTATGCGGTGCATGGCCACTTTGGGGAGCTGAGCTGACCAAACCCAGACACTGGGAAATGGCTCTCCAAATGGTCACTGGGGGGTGTCAGCCCCAGCCTAGAAAAGGACATAGGACATGGGATGGGGGATTTTGGGAAGAGTAGAGGCATAGCAGCCTCAGAGGGATCTGGGTAAGACACCAAGGAAACACCTTAAGAAGGTATCTTGCTTATTGGTTTAAATTATTGGTGATGCTGTGGGTGGTTGGATACAGAAGAAAGGGCTGCAGAAGGAAGATGAGAAGGCTGTCTTAAATTAAGCATTTTTTTGGAAATGGCCTAAATGAAGTGAAGGACACCCTGTGCAGGATGCTGAAGCCTGTGGCAAACCAGAGCCTTCTTGTTTCAGCCTCAGCCTCACTCATCAGAGCAGGCATCGCTGCAATGAAAACTATTCGTGCTCTGCCCTGTGGATTTCTGCAGCCCTGTGTGGGACTGTAGGAAGAATCAAAGTGAAGTGTCCTCTTTAGGTCCTCAAGAACTAGAGCTTTCTGCTGGTTAACCATTACTTTGCATTTTCCCTTCCTTACAAAACGACTAAGGTTAAACATTAAGCGCCTGCAGTGAAGGACACCTGTATTTGCTGGTCCCATTATGCGGCTGTACTGAAAAGGCTTTACAGCTGTCTAAATTAGCATAATTAAATCCACATCAATTAAAACCCCTCCACCATCTCTTTCCCCTTCACATGCAGATAGTAGCATTTGTCTAAGGTGCTAAGTGACAAAGGAACTTTTTTCAGAGTCGAAGGCCTGGCTGAAAGGAAGAGTAATGCGGTTTGTATATTGGCCTGGGGTTCACCTTAACCCCGGTGGAAGTGATTAGTGGTGCTGCTCTGCCTACAGAGGTAGGGCTGCAGTTTGCATTACAATTCTGCCAGTACCCAGAGCCATGCATCAGGGATGTGCATTTTACAACATGCTTCTATTGCTCCTTTATACTCCATTAATGGGGGTAAACAAAGCCTGGCATGATTTGGCCAATTTCCCCCACCCTACTTTCTTCCCCCCC
>NW_009260274.1:3763431-3780040 GCF_000687185.1 Egretta garzetta | reverse complement strand
CCCTTTATTTTTTTTTTTTCTTTTGGCTTGTTGTTTTGGGTTTTTTTTGTTTTGGTTTTGGTTTTGGTTTAGGGTTTTGTGTTGTTCTGTGTGGGGAAGCCCCAGTGACCCCAGGATAGCAGCAAGGCTGCGCTGTGTGATGCTAGCAAAGAGAATTCCTCCAGATGAAAACTGACATGGGGTTCAGGGGTTAATTTCTGGAACAGGCGCATTTGCATACAAATGAAAAATGATGGAATTTCTGTTCTCCTAAATTTTCAATGTCATCAGCATCAAACAGCAGTCAGTGCTCCCTTGCTGTTTGAAGAATATTCATTACTTCAGAAGAAGGGGCACCTTGTTTGGTATTAATCTCCTCTTCAGGTCAATGACTTAATTTGCTAAACTCCATCTGAAGTGCCACTCACTTTCTGATTTCTCTGCTATTCTTTGTTATTTTTCATAACATGTTCTTAATACTTTTTTTATTTGTAAGGGGATACGCGTCTCCAGCAATTGCGAGCGGGCGGAAGGACTGCCTTTATTTATTTTCATCCAAAGCACTCAGCACCCGTCTGTATCATTTGTAGCACGTTTTGGTGTCTGCTTGTCTTAACATTCATGGGGGTTTTTAGCAGCAAAAAAATAATTTGCAGACTCAAATGGGAAAAAAAACCCCATTTTTCTTCCAAAACTGACATCCAAACGGACATCTGGTGCCTTGTGCAACAAGGTTACGGGGTGTCACGCCTCTAACAAAAGGTAACAAGCAGCAAAGTAATTAATCCCCCAAAGAAAATCATAATATTCTTTTAGTTCCTGCCTCTGGAAATTCTCATCTGAAACCGTGGTGGCTGAGGATGTACTTGGGGAAACTTTCGTGCTAGCTCTTATTTCCCCATTGTCCTCTCCGTGTCTGCCAGGGGCCTGAGGAAGGATCCGATTTCCCCCCGTTTTTGCCCTTCATGGTTATAATTCTTCTCCCTGAATAGGATTATTCAGGGGATCTTTAGATCTTCAGCGCTTGGGGGTGTTACTGGGTAATTGGCCTGGGGCTCTCGGATGGCCATTCCCACCCCGTGGCCTGGGCACTCCTGGCTGTGGTCCTGGGGGGTAGGCAGGCTGTCCCCCCGTTATGCCAAAGCATCCCGTCTCCTGGGATGGGGCAGGCTCTGCCATAGCCATCCAATTCATGGGGAAGGCCTATAACAAAGCCACAAAGTCAGAATTTGCCCTATAACCTTTTGGTTTTATATGTCCAGGCCTTTCTGAACTTTCTGGCCAGACTTATTCCTGATTTTCAAGATAAGGGGGTAGGCAGGCTGTCCCCCCGTTATGCCAAAGCATCCCGTCTCCTGGGATGGGGCAGGCTCTGCCATAGCCATCCAATTCATGGGGAAGGCCTATAACAAAGCCACAAAGTCAGAATTTGCCCTATAACCTTTTGGTTTTATATGTCCAGGCCTTTCTGAACTTTCTGGCCAGACTTATTCCTGATTTTCAAGAAAATGTTGGTTTGTTTTTTTTTTTTTTTTTTTTGTTAGTTTGGTTTTTAATTATTAATCAAATCTGATTTTTTTTTGGCATGATTGCTCATGGAAATGAAGCAATTGCACTGTCTGTTTTTCTGTCTGTCGCCCCTACTAACTTTTGAACCCCTTTGCCAATATCTATCCAGTTTGTTAGCAGGCTAGAGATCTCGAAGGTGTGAAGTGCTTTCCAGTATTTTTTTTTTTTTCCCCCCAAATCTAACCCTGAAACAGCAACATTTACTGTTTGAAATGGTACAGATAGCTAAGCTTTTCTGGAGGTGGTTTTTTTTTTTTTTTTCTGACTTGCAAAGGGGAAAAGAGGTGATTTGAGGATTAATTCCCTGCATGTCTTTATGAAGCCTGCTAACCATTAACCAACTCACTCTGGATGCCTCCAAGTCCAGCTAGGTGAGGTTCAAGATCCTTTGCAAAAAAACCCCACAAACAAAACCCCAACCAACCAACTAACTCTTTGCACATGGTATATACAAACGATTTGCATGCAATTGCATCTCGCTGCTGACTCTTCATGTATCCTTTTCTTAAACTGAGAATTTTTAAGGCCTTTCCATAATTATAGAGTGTGTTGCTCAGTGGGGCTGCAGTCCTGACCAGCACCTTGGGTACATGAAAAATTATTCCTACCTGCAGCATTAAGTTAAGAGTGTCTAAGGGCCTTGATCCTCAGCCCCAGCCAAGCTGGATTTAACATAGGTCATATTAAGGTGGGGCAAAGGGGGCTTTGTGTCATTTTTAGATCCCCTTATCCCAGGCTGGCAAGCCCCGGCACGATGGGAGGGTGCCCGCCCCATGGGCAGGTTGGGATGGCAGAAGGCTGGCGGCGTTGGCCTGGCGCCATCCGGAGATCCTCTCCACCAAGGGCAATTCGGGGGTGATGGGATAAGCCAGCTTTGCAAAGGCAGCTGCTTTGGGAGCCCGGATCTGCCTCGTTATCCATAGAGAATGTCCTCAGCACAGAAAACTTTCTCTGTGGGAAGATTTGAATGCGGGAACGGATCCTGGACTGACATGCCCATGCGCTTGGCGAGCGGGGAGATGCTCCCCTCCAGTGTGGTTTGCTGTCGTTGGAGGAACGACTCAAGGAATTGCCAGATAAAGCTGAGAGAGCCAGTAAAAATCAGCATTATCCAAAGTTCAGGTCCAAAGTGTTACAAGTGTCCATGTCTTGTGCCGTAAAATACTTGTACTGGGGGGGGGCTGGCTTCCTTCCGAGTCTCTTACGTGAGAAAACACAGGCGCAAATGTGACTCTCATGAATGTTTTTGTACTGGAAAGCTCAGCTCAGTTAAAGAACTGATTCTTAATCACATCTGTCTATCTTGTTTTATGAATATTGATATTAAAGTCAGAAAAAGAGACTTGTCATCCTAAGTGCATCAGAATCTGGCACTTGCGTGCTCAGAAGGAAGCGGTTCTGCTGCTTCGCTGCTGTAGATGATGTCGGTTTGTTGAAATAATATATCTCTGCCAGCTGAGAATTTGGCCATAAAATGAGAAAAGTTGAGATTCCCATTGTTGAATTAGTTTGGCCACATTAAAAATACGTTGCTCTAGAAATGTGTATATGAATATGCTAATGTTTATTTTGCTAAATGCGTGTGCCAGGATGTGCCATGTGGCTGAGTTAGTGTTACTTTAAGAATCCCAATTTTTGCCTTTTCAGACTTTTTGAGCTTTTAAACTTGTAAACATAGCATTTTGTTGGCATAAGCCTCCATGATTTTATGCATACAGCTGACTTTTATCTTCACTTTTTACATCACCTTAATACTGTAAGAGAGAAAGCACTCATCTGTTTATGATAAGTTTATCAGAAATACTCCAAAGTTTTCCATGACTAAGATATTATATTGTTATGGTGGCTTGCTACAGGGTAATTTTGAGACAACAAACAGAATATTTCAAAGCCCAGATGTCCTGTTTAGACAAGGGGGTTTATATTGATTAGAATCTGCTTTCACCTAACATCGTGTAGTAAATATCACAAAGCCGTAATTAGAAAATTTGGTACAATATTTAGTCCTAGTCCCTGTGTGCCAGAATTGTTTGACTACTGAGAAACTGGAGCTTGTTTGCATCCCAGTGTGTTGTGAAATGCAAACTTCAAAGAAAATATTATATCTCCCAACTCCAGCTCGTGAGAGTCTTGGAAGTATAATACAGAAAGGCTTAACAATCCCTGCTGAGGAAAGGGCAATTTGACACTGAAACTACTGTTAAAGCACCGTTGACACACTGGTGGGCAAAAAGTGCTTATTAGAGGAGCCTAGTTACAGTCTCGGGAGCCGGGGAGAGAAAACGCACCCGAGTCATCATGAAAATTGGCAAGTCGCACCCAATATATGCGTTTTGTGTGTCTGCTTCCCCCCCGGCCCCTTCCTCCTTAACTACATATATCTACATGTTTGCCTCATAGGCTTTCCGTAAGAGTGGGGCCCTCGCAGTATTCAAATAAAATATTTAGATTTGCAAAACTTCTGGAAGCCAGATTTTAAGGCAAAAAAGAAGTTTTTTTGTCAGATTGTCAATGCCTGAATTTCATCACAATCTGTTCAGCTGTTTGTTGCAGGCAGGCGTAAAACATAGTGGGTAAGTGTGTGTTTGTACTTCTTATACATATTGAAAGAGGGCTGCCTAATCCCCTTGATGAGGAAAGCTCTGTAAATTATATACATCTGCAGACTTTGTGCACGGGTAGTACAGAAGCAAAGAGGCAGCTCAGCAGTTTGAGGGAGCAAATAAGAGTTTTCTTGCAACTCGGTGATCGGAAACCTTTTAGCAGCCCAGCCTCCTGGTGATGTCATTTAGTTGGGTTTTTTTTTTTTTTGAATGACCCGAGTGTTTTGCCTTGAAAACTTTGCCTAGGAGGCCCTTCTACACACTTAGGATTCCTGGAAAGAGAAAAAAAAAAATATTTGCTGATGACAGCTCTGAATATATTCTCTCTAATCGCCACTTATGTCTCTGTCCCATCCTCTGCACTGCACTAAAAATAGTAACTGGGGTTGATGGTTTCAACACCATCTAATGTATGTATATTATTGCATACAGAACCTACATAAAAATGTCAAGAATGAGACCTAAGCCAGGAATAAAATTGAAAATCACAAACATGAGACAAGACCCAAATAACGAGGGTGTTGCAGGGAGATATTACATTGATGTCTCTCAGTAAATACATGCCGGCAGAGCTGTAAAGATCCTGCCGCCTCCCATGCGTAGAGGATGCCTAGAATAATATTTGCCTTTTTTTTTTTTTTTTTTTTTTTAATAATTTGTAGGTAGCATTTATATTTACCCTCAATCTTCCCCTGCTTCCTTTAATAGCATGATTTGCTAATCATGCTGCAACACTTGTAAGGTAAGTGCAGAACATATTTTCCTGTCCATTTTGCAGAGGATAAATTTGTCCAAATTACACAGCAAGTGTCTGGCAGAAGCAAGACTAGACACCAGGGATAAAATCCCTTTGATTTCAAAGAGGCAAGGATTTTATTCCAGGAGTCTTGTCTCCAGTTCTCTACTCTGTCTACTGTGCCTTGTGTATTCTGGGCTTTTGTTGATACTCGATACAAGCCTTGGCTCACAGGGTTAAAGGAAAGTCTGACGGACAGGCAGCAATAATAGTGTTAACGTGACGCTGTAGTTACGGTTTTGTCAGCATTTCCATTATAAACTTCTGTTTGCAGCAATTATAAATCAACCATAAAAAAAAAAAAAAAAAAGAAGAAAGAAGAAATCACTGTGAACTAAGACTTGGCATACCAGAGTCCAGGAGGGAATTTTGAGCTTTTGGAAATAATGGCTTCTGATTACCATGGACAGGCATGACATGATGTGCAAATATATGCTCCATATTGCACTGGAAAAAAAAACCCTAGTGAGTGTCACCACTTTGTCATGGCCACAAGTGTGAGGAGACGGGGTCTTTCTGACTCTTGGAAATCAGAGAAATATTTTATTATTCCCAGAAACGTCCAATTAATGCCTTTAACTTGTCCTTAATTCTTCCTGTTTACTTTATATCATCCCGTGTCAGGGAAACACAATGGCTGGCCTTTGGGTTTCCAGTAGACCAGACAGTCAGCTGGTGTTGATCAGCCCAGCTCCACCGAAGTCCAGTGAAGTTAGGTTGACTTACACCAGCGGACAGTCTGGCTCCGTATCATCTTTCCACAGAAGGCTGCGGCATTTGCTACCCATTTGGAGCACTAGTTAATGTTTGTTTTAACTTTGAAAGTCCATTTCGACGTACTGATCAAATTCCAGTTGCAGGATGGGCATAAACTGACTTAAAAGTGTTTTCACGGAGGACATAGTTGGTTACTTTTAGGTTGTGGTGTGTATTTATCGCATCGTTCTCTGGGCTTTCTTCTGTCAGGCAGCAAAATGATGGAGCAGGTGGTGCTCAGCCAGTTTAGTACCGGAAGGACAGTCCAAGAGCCTGTAACCATCGCCTGCCCTGTACCCAAATCGTGATTTTGCCTGATGAAGCTGAGTCACTGACCATTCTGGGTCAGAGCTCTGGGCTGTCCCCGGGACGCGCTCCCTCCTGCATCATCATTCATGAGTCACGCGAAAGACGAGATGTTGGCTCGTAGGAGCGCTTCCCAGCGCAGCATTCCCCAACAGCCGAGCTGGAACTCGAGTCCTTATTTCTGAATTCAGCTTGGAAATAATTACAATGCCGTAGTAGCTTTGGCTCTCGGTAGTGTTACTAATAACCGAGCGCTAAATGCGAAGCAGCTTTGCAGAAGTGCTCCAGTGTCAGGTTACGGGGAGCAGACGTCAAAATAAAGGTGCAGTAAACTCGGGGTAACTCATTTAATTGCACGCCAGGGTTGGGTGTAGGGAGGAGAAGAAGAAAAACTACTCGCTGGGGTTTTTTTAGATGTGACATTTCAGTGATGTACCAACAGAGGAAATTTTGCTTGCAGAATCCTGTGAGCAAAACACTTCTGAGAATGTATGTATACAATTGTTTAAAAAAACACAGGGTTACTGACACAGATGCCAATTTGGTAGGGCATATGGAACATTTACACTTGCCTTTTTCATTCTTTCTTGCTACAGCTGGTACTGATTTAGTATGTGAAATTTTACTAGCAGGAGTGCTAATCAAGACAGAGATTTCTGTGAGGATTTAGTCATTTATGTGGAGGAAAACTATGGGTATCATTAAAAAGTACAAGATCATCTATGAGAGGAACATTATCATTAGCAACCTAATTTTTAAAGCAAACAGAGGAAAAAAAAAATACTGTATCTCCTGAACAGCAGTAGAAGAAAATTATACTCTTGTAATGTTCAGAGTCATGCCCCCTCTAAGTTTGGGAGAAGGAAATTTTAAATTAACTTAAAAATAAAAAGCAATAGTTGCTCCCAGTGTTTTTTTGGGGTTTTTTTTTGTTTTTTTTTTTTTACCCAGTGTGATAGCCTGCCCTGCTACATCAAATGGATATAGCTAGGATTGGGATTAAATCCAAGAAGCACATCCAAATCCTGGATCTGTGTTTGAATCTGAGGCCTCCATTCAAACCCTACTCAGTGATGGGGCTGCCTTTCACCATCTCAGCGTTTGAGAAGGGTCCAACAGTATCCCATGCCTAAAATCCAGAGTTTGTAAAAGTTCCACCTTTTTTTCAGGAATTGCAATCTGGACCTGGAACAGAGACATTCAGACCTTAAATACCAATTCTGGCCAATTTCTGGTGGTGACAAGAAATACGATATTCCATTAAGAAAGCAACGAGAGTATTTTACTTATCCAAAGAGGTGATTTTACATTACACACGGTGTAAAAAATTATGCTCGAGTTTAACTACCAGTTCCTGCCAAGATTATTTCAGTGCAAACAGCAACAGAATAACTGCTGTATGTTAAATATGTTGTACAGGTGGCCCAGTGATATGGGAGACCTGAGCAATAAAAGCCGACATCTGCGGCCGGAGGTGCCGGAGCGCGGTGGAAGCGGCGCGCGCGGTCCCGGTGGAAGGCGGCCAGCTGCCCGCGCTCGCAGCATCGCCTTCGTGGAGAGACGTGCAAAGGGGTCTGGAATGGGCTGAGTGCCCTTTTCCCGCTGCTTTCCCACCTTGTTTGGGGACTGCGGGGGGGAAGGCAATGCGAGGAGGATGCTGGGGTGATACCTGGGGTGATAGATGGCACTAGAGATGCCTAGAGATTTGCCAGTTGATATGGCCAGTAAATAAATAAATACCTGTCTGCAACTATATGGGAATTCATCTCAGCTTCTCAGGGATTGACTTCATACCGAGACTCCTGAATATCTTTGCAGGCTACTCTGCTTTGGCGTGACGAGCACTATTTCCTGAGGCAAGGTAACACTGAGCAGGGGTTGCAGAAAAAAATCAAGGCTCCCTCATTCATTTCAGGCATGTCAGCTCCCTCCCAGGTGCCTCCCTCGCTGGGGGAGGCAGTAAATTTTAGGCAGATTCCCCAGAATCACTGCATTCAGTAGCTTTACTGCGGTGGAGACGTGAGGGGTCTCGTTTGACACCTACAGGTAATGGCTCCCTTGTGGTAGCTTCATAAATGCTGCAAGGTTGTCTCATGTACTTTGGGATCTACCGGGGCTTAAACCTTCAAAGAAATCCCACTAAGTTGGACATTAAATCCCTTTTTTTTCACTTTCACAACCCCAGATTTCAGGAGTTATGACTTAAAGTTTCTTAATGTTGTTAGTTGCCAGTATTACATCTAACTTTAATCACTAGTAGCTGAAGACTTTTTGTAGAGCTAGAAAGAGCTAGACAGCTCCTGGATGTGACAATGACAATTTTCACTTAAAAGGCTTTTTCCCAAAATACGTATACCACTAAACACAATCATCTCCGGGGGGCAGGGAAATGGCCATCAGGCTAATTAGCTCAAAGCAAGCGAAACCATAGGGGAAAAGAAAAGCCGGCATTTATGTCGGCTTGAACGTTGCCGCTTGTACTAAAATTGCTTGCATGTCTGTGAAAGCCACGCAGAGATGTTACCGGCTTTGTGGACCGAAGGAGTGGGTCAGCTTCTTGTCTGATGGCACCGGGGCATCTCGGATCTGACGCTTGCAGCAGTGAAGCTCCCTTCTCCAGAAACCCCAGGCGTTTGACTTGGCTTGTTCCAACTGTACGAACTTCTTCCTAATGTAGCGGGGTGAAAGACCCCGATATTGGGTCAGAACAGGAATATTGTAGGACTTGTCTCCGCCTCCCAGAAAGAAAAGAAAATGAATCGTGACTGGGGTTTTACTATTATCATCGTTAAGGGTAGTTACATCACCAAAACTGCTCGGTACAGCAAGCTGAAGTCTCAGACAGTTTGTGATGTTTAAATATCTTAAGCACTGTTGAGCATTTTCTCTACATTTCTTGATATGGCACTGCGGTTTTATTTAAGCAATCCCGAAAATCGTGGCCAGCTGCACCATCTGCCAGAGATGATGCAGGATGGGTGCCTCCAGCATGTCAGCACTCAGATGTCATTTAAAAGGGAAATGCTTTCTGTACTGGGAAGAGGGCAGAGACAAAGAGCCCGGGCAGGCAGCAGGCTGTGCTAAGTGGAAAGAAGAATTGATACCTTTTCTAAGGCCTGACCCGAACATCTGAGTTCCTTCCCTTGGGGTTTCTCACCCCCAAATGTTCTTTCTGGTTTTTTTTTTTTGTGTGTCTGTGTCTTTTCTTTTTTTTTTTTTTTCCTCAGCACTCACAGATCCAAAAAGGCTACGAGAGATAAAGAGTCATCTGATGTCGAACAGGTGGCTCGTCCAGGTCATTGAGCGTGATGGTGGCTGTGAAAGCAAAGCGTGCAGCGAGTCCCACCTCGGGCCGAGGCGCGGGGGCGCGCGGCGGGGATGCGGTTGGCATTTAAAGGTCAGTCCCTCGCAGGTCCTTGGCACGTTCCCGGCAGCAGGTGACCTCCGTGACTGCTCTCCCATCTCACACATCCATCTCATAAAGAAGCCAGGCTGCACCTTTATGAAAACTGTTTGCAGAAGAACGAGGCGTGATCACAACTAAGCTGAAGGGTGTCATATTCACTTTACCGCCGACATGAGGACCAGTGGTTGAATATTCGATTACATGTCAGTCACAGCACATTAGGCAATCTTCCAGTCTGCCAGCTTTGCCCTTCCCAGCTCCAAGCTAAGTGTCATCAGGAAAGAAGTAGCACGGTGAAGGAAGGAGGTGATACTGGAGTCAGCTTGCTAAAGGAGCTCCAGTCCCCATCAAAAGTGTCCTTTCTTATCATTGCAGCAGGTCTAGGGGGTCGGTCCCCCTTGTGATGGAGAGGGTAGGGTTGTCCATGCCTCCTGACTCGGGGTGCAAACCACTCAGGGTGCAGTACTGTTCACTTTGATCTTTGAGTCTGAAGGTATAAATGTGTGCAAAAGCAGCAAATGGTGTAGTGAAGAATTAGGGAACTGCCGTTCCAGCAACAGTACCAAAAATACTCTGCTCTTTCAAATAGAGTGGCTATAAAAACATGTTGCTCTGACCAAGCATTTTCTGGACTGTTTTGCTTGCAAATTACTTAGTGAAAATATGCTAGGAGTGGAAGTTAAGGGCTGTGGACAATTTCCCACTTTGCTAAAGCCAGAAAAATCCCATCTCGGCTCCAAGAAAGAAAGTACTTTCCAAAATGTCAGCTCATGCAGAAAGTCCCAGTTCAGCTGGAACGAGGCGCTCCGTTTGTGCTCGGTGGTTTCTGGAATAACAAAAAGCCCTGTACGTCCATGCTGGGAAGCACAAGCACGAAAGGATAATGTGGGCAGATAATTCCCGTTGGCGCTGCGGCTTTATTATGGTTTTTGTTAAGCATCCTCCACCTGTTAGCACCAGCCACGTGAGAAGTAAACGGGTGGCGTTCCCATTTTGCATCTTCTGCTTCCACAGTTGAGCTGCACCTCCTGTTTGGAGAGTTTCAAAGTGAATTGGACATCAAAGGGGACCACGCTGCCGTTACTGGGTGGGACGTCCATAAGCAGAACTTTAGCTTTGTCTACTTTGATTTCAGATTCACTTTGAGTGTTTTTCTGACAGGAGGTGCAGGCATCACAAGCCTCGCCGTAGCAGCATCACCATTAACTTTTCAAGTGACCGTAACTATTTAGCTAGGGAGACAATAAGATTGTGGTGGGTGTCAATGGGAATAACCTTTATGCTACTTCCAAAGCTTCAAATCTGTCCTCGGGCTCCAAAACTCCAAGAAATACTTAGAGGGAGAGACTGCCTGCGGAGTGAAGAGTACAGAGTGATGGATGAAACAATAAAAATGACACCGCTGGTAAAACTGAAAGTGGGATGCTGCTGTTTGTGGTGCGTTGTGCGTATGATTGATGTCAGGGTGATGGCTTCCGGACCCTGTGTCATATTACGGGTGCAGCATGAGACCTTACGTGTGGCAGGATGGCTGGGCTCTTGGCTGCTAAGTCCAGTAAGGCCAATTTGGCCTGCCTGATGACTGGTGAAAGGACACCTCCACAAGGAGTTGTCTGCAAGGATTGATGGCAGCCCTTGACAGTAGAGTGGGATGGGAAGAGAAGGAGTCTGTTTTGGGTAGCACCTGGGAAAAAAGCCCTTTTTTCCCCCTATATCACCCTCTCCTCCTTGACCATGTTTAAAAAGGGCATCTTCAGTGCCGACGGCAGTGTTGTAACAGACAGAAGGACCCGGCTGAGAGCAGCCGGTGAAGTGTGCCTTACTTTTAAAAAGAAAGATGTGTCTTGACAGCTTGCCAAATACCACATCTGCCTCTCTTTGCACCTCTGTGGGTGAAGCTGAACAGCAAGGTGGTGAAAATGAGTGAACCTATCAATTAACCGTGTGAGGGCTGCTCTCTCATTTTCTGTCCAACAGCTGCAGGTGATCCCTGGCCTGGAAGGACCTCCCTGAAGACCCATCTGCAACACCTGTGGGAGAGGCACAGCTGTGAGCTCCCTGGGGTGGGGTGAGGAGACACCACATCACGATCACTGCAGATGGGCTGGGAGGAGGGTAGGGAAGCATAATGGGCACTGATAAATAGTTTTTCCTAGTGTTATTTCTCTTTTCCATTAGAGTTTTTTTTCTCTCTCTCCTTCTTGCATGACAGACCTCTGTTGGGATTGCTGGTGCATGACCATGCAAGCCAAGATGGTCTTTGAGTTGGCTGTTTCTTCAGGTGCTGAAACTGTCCCCCGGTAAACCAGGCAAGTCTATCTTGGTTTATGTGATTTGGTCTAAGTATTTTGGGGTTGTTGTATCTCTAGTGCTCTATTTTTAATTGCTGGTTGCAGTAATATTAAATCATAACTTGATGGTCTGCGGGTTTCTTCTTGGGAATATTTTGCCTGTGACACCAAGCCTGTATTTTCTGTGCAGTGCGTCGGCGTTGTGTAAATTTTATGAACAACTTCTATTATCTTTGAAACCACAGAAACAACAAACAGTTATAATTATAGTCTGAAGATGCTATAGTGTTTCAAATATGCCTGCAGTAGCGGTATTACAGTGAAAGTGTGCTGCTTGCCTGCAGCTTCTGCTGTGTTCCATGACATCACAATTATGTCGCATTCAAACTAAAACTTCTGGCCTTAGACAGAAAGAGCTTGTGCAAAACCTCTTAGGTTTTTCTTCTTATTTCTTATGATTGTTCCTGGACTAAAATAGGTTGAAATAGTGAATAAGGTAGCGTAGTGTGTCTTTATAGGCTTTGTGTCTGGGTTTGAACTGAGAAGTTGTAGGTAGTTTGTGGTGTTGGGTTTGGAAAATGAATGAATGTAACCGAAAACTTCTGAATGGACATCTGCTACTTGTTGAGCTGTGATCTTCTGGTCCTGGGGTATTTGATCATCCTGGGATTTGTGATAACGGAGTTACTGAAAAAAGTTATTAGCGAACGCAGGACGCTGTCAATGTGCAAAACAAAGTTTTAATTTCTGGAGTAAATGCACTTTTTAGGGTGAAATACTTAAGCATGTGTCTTCAAGCACAGCATTAGATGTTAACATACCTGAGCCTGGTATGAACCACATCCCACTGGCAGGACTGTGACTTTCACAAGCTGAAAAGCTGTCCAGGCACATACGCCTCCATCATCTTTAAAGCTGAATTTGTCCCTCTTCAAGTTTGTTCATGAAGTTCCAAACCAGATTCGATCTTGTTTCAAGTTTTTGTTTAAATTGTCTCAAAACACAAGGACCTTTGAGTCACACTCACTAGACGCCTAACAGTTTCCATTTCTGATGAAGACCTTTGCAGCCCTGGACCTGAATTACTTGTGGCTCCTCGGGGTTGCAGCAGTGTGGCTGCAGTCCCCTGTCTCCCACTTGTGAGCTGTAGCATTGCTGATGGTTCTGCAGCACTGAAGCGGTCCAAGCACATCTCTGAGCCCATAGCCAGAGACATTTCTTATGAACACTAGGAACCACGGTAACATCCAGAAATAACCACAGTGGCCTGCAGAACTGGTTGAAGAATAAGGCAAGAATTTCCCAACGAATATCTAATTACTATATTAAAAATATTTCTTTCATGTAAGACTTAGCTTAACTAACTCTGTAAATTGAATGTGGCATCTTTCTAACGCTTCTCTGAATCTCTGTGATTGTTTTCATTATTGTTATGATTGTAACTGTTACTGGAATGAAATTATTTACACATGGAGCTAAATGATTATTTTCATTGCTATTCAGCTCCTGACTGCATTAGACTGGTACACTGCATCCACAAAACGCCCATCTTCTTCAAAGCTGCAAGTTTCCCCATCGTTGGGAGGGGCTATGACATGATTTTCCCATTGTCTTCTGCATTTAGGGTGTATCAGGGCACATCAAGGAAAGTCCAAAATGGCAGTTAAGAGGTCCTCTGCCCATTGCTTAGCTGCTGCTGTACCTTGCGGAGTGGACTGCTTCAGGCTTTTCTACTGCATGGTGGGCACTTGACTGCTGCCTGCGCACCGTATGTGCCTTCAGGCTGTCCTCACTTGAGCAGGCTCTTTTCCATGTGGAGACACCTGATCATCCTAAAAAAAAAAATCCCTTCAAGCTCTGTGAAACACACCTGGCTCCATAAGGGCTCCATGGCTCTTGGTGCTCTAGAAGTCACCATTGGGTTTTAGAATCTTTTTCCTATTTGGCTTCCTTTTTATATGCCTCTGGTAAACCCGGATTGCATTGAAATAGCTCACAGGCACTGGAGCAATGGCATAACCATTGGGTGGTGGAGCGCTGACCAGTAGGGCCATAAAAGTCAATGAAGTGCGTAAGCAGCGGAGCACATAATGACCAGCGAGGCTGTGGCAGTTCATCTTTAACACATGGACAGATATGGTCCGGTGGTTAAAGTGCACATGTGAGAGCCAGGAGAACAAACTTTTGATTCTGGATTGGCCCCTGACTTGTGTGTGACCTTGCGACAAGTCACTTCCCTACTGATGGCTTTGCTATTCTCCTGTTTGGGAAGAAGGGGGCATATATGTGTTGGGTGTGGGGGGGTTGCCACATCCTGATTTATGAGTGGTCATAAGGCTCGTGTCTGAGATCCTAATGGGAGACCCTTCAGCGAAGTGCAGGGAGCCGGGCAGGTGCTTTGTTGGAGTAAATCAGCATAGTCCAATTAAAATCAATAGATTTATCCCATCTGGAGCGATAAAGGTTTTCCCATCAGTTAAAGCACTGGTCCTTGGTATGTAAGAGGAGTTAGGGATGCTACTCCTTCTCTCCCAGGAAAGGCTGTGCCCAAGAACATGCATTCGCTAACAAAAGACCTTGGCCTGTGGGATTTGTTACCAACAAGAAGGATGCGTGAAGGTGAATCATAGGGCAATTTTATTTAGGAAACATGGAAAACGAATTAGAAACTCTCGTGTTACCTTTGACTCTTTGGCAAGGACAAATTAAAATTGGCAACCCTCTGTCTAGCAATATAAAAGCGTTAACATCTGCATAGCTTCTGTTGGTAAATTTATGGAACAGATTGAGTAAAACTGATGTAAAAATGGAACAGGCTTTGGATGTGAGCAACTTTAAAAATAGATACACTTTCTGGAATTGGTCTGCAGCTTGTGCTAGTTTAGTTGAACTCATCTAGTTGACCCGATTCAAAGCCCAACCTGGATGTTCTTAGATTAGTTTAAAAAATTTTACCACCCGTTTCCAGAGGGAAGACAAACTGACGTAAACCCAATTTAAAAGCGTTCACAAAAAATATTAAGTGTTTTAAAAGCATTTCAATTAAAAGCAAAACCACGGCTTAATCCAGGAACTTTTGCTTAGGCCAGGCCTTCATTTCCAAAATCTGTACAGTAATATTACACAATAGAGTGAGGTGCTGATTATGCCACAGATAATGTAGTTGTTAATGATCAAGTTAATGTTAAAAGCCATTACTGCTCATTGACATAATTCTCGGAACATTATACTGGAGAAGTGCACCTTTTGTGTAGCAACAAAATGACAAAATTGAAATGTTAAAAGTTGAGTGTCTGAATAATAGCCTGTGAAATCATTTAGACAAGATCATTGTTGTTGCCATTGTAAAAGAACCAGAGAAAGAAAAAAAAAAAAAAAAAAAAAAAAAAGCAGGCACCAGAGTGTCTCTTTCCTGAAGGGAGATGTAAGGTAAAGAGGATTCCTGCTCCTCTGTTCTCTCTCTGCCTCTCCAATTTGGACGGTCTTCATCTAACAACAGAGCACCCTCCTCTGGCAGCTCGCCAAAAATGAATGCCCGGCTGGAAGCCTTTGGGATGGGGAAGGGACCCGTCGCATCGCCCCAACACCCGGGTGGGATGCTTCGCCCGCTGCAGAGGAAGAATTTTTTTTTGACTGCTTGCCAGGAAAATCTAGGACAGTGGCCCCAGAACTACGTGTAAAAAAAAAAAAAAAAAAAAAAAAAAAATAAAATTTGGACGTCTTTCTCTTTTTCCCCATTTTTGGCTGCTGCAGCCGCTCGCGTGCTCAGCGCAGTGGAGGTCGTGGGCTGGGACTTTTTACCTTAAACCTGGAGGATTTGCTGGTTGCTTTAGAAAAGTCTCTGAGCCCCGTGCCACCCACGGGCATGCCTTTGACTCTCCGGGCTTTAATAAAACAGAGAAAGAGCACAGAATTGTGGTAATGGGCTAAGCAGCAGACAGACTATTAAACGCCTGCAGTGGAGGGACACTTTACTGAGCAATATACTGTACAACAAGCCTGTGTTAAAACATTGACCCACAACATTTGGTCCATAAAAATAGTTACATTCGCAGGGACTCTTGGCAGTGATAGTTTTAATGCAGGGTCTGTGTCATGGTATAAAATAAATGACTTCCGACATTACAGTAAATACTTAAATGCTCCACTGAAAACCTCTCTCTGCAAAGAAATGAGCGTTGTACAACTCCCTACAAGCAATGGTAGTTTTGTTCCTGAGCCACCCGCGATGATTTGCTTTTGTACAGAAACACCCTTCAGCCCAGAAGCCAGGCCCTCCTCCTTGCTATCCTTATAGGGTTGGAAAAGGTATTGAAGGACACTTACTGGATTTGGTTTTCATTCTGAATTTTCTATGAACATGGTTTTCTGCTCTTCTAAAGAGTTACCTGTATCATGAAGGGGACGTTGAATTGGACTTGGTGCTGGGAGATGCTAAACAAACTAGCATATCACAGAAATATTGTGCAGCCTTTTATTATGTTTCCGTGTGTTATAGGAAGAGCTGTTGCCTAATAAAATTGGAGGCAATAGGATTCAGTGTCATCTTAGGCACTTTATCACTTTTTCTCCAGCACAAGCCAGTTCTGACCAGTTTTTTTTTCTTGTTTTCAGGTGGGGAGCTTGAAATACAAGAGCACCCATCTCAAACCAAAGCACTTCTCCATCCAGGGTGCTATTCCACCCTCCAGCCGCCACTATTTTCCTCTCTCTAATGCATTAACTTTCCTGGAGGGCTTTGATTCTTGTCCTCTTATGGTTCCGGTAAGCTCCTACAAAACCATCCAGTGTATTCTCTGCCTCCAGTAATTGTCTTTCTCAGGATATCTTACTACAGGGTCTGCTACTCTTGGCACCCTCTTTCTGTGACCCCAGCCACTATTGAATTAAATCTCTTCCATGG
>NW_009260274.1:3761855-3763378 GCF_000687185.1 Egretta garzetta | reverse complement strand
CAGACCCTGCCACTTTATCTGTCATGACAGGATGGAAATTTTAGGGAAGGAAAATTACTGGCAGGTCACAGTTTGGAAGGAAGGTAGCACTAGTGTAGGGCTTCTGTTTCTGCTGTTCTCATCGCTACAGTGTGAAGCATCGGGCAGCTCATTAGGAAAACTTAGAGCCCCACAGAAGGGATTAAACCTTCTTCCACCGCCTCTTGCTGTGCAGATATGGATTTTCTTTTTTTTAAAGGTGTGATCTTCCAGCTAAAAAAAGTAGTAGTCAAGTTTTTTCTTGTCTTTAGGAAAGATAAATCCGAACAAGGAAATGTTTCTTAAGATCAGCAAAACTTGTTACAGAGACAGATCTCGATGGCCAGGGGTTTTCCATGAAGATGGCTTCGCCTCTCAGGAGCAGGCACCGTGCGGTTGACTTCACCATTCTGCCTGGATGCTGCTGCTGCCAGGGACTGCATAGGGAATAGATGGTGCTCATGGGGGTGGATCTGGGACACCAGGGCAGGGCTGGACCTGGCGTGGGTGTGCAGAGCAGGGGGGAGGCTATCCATAACATGTTTGTGGTTCCTCGACGGTGGAGGAGGGCTGCCATGGAGCTTCCTTGTAGCCCTCAGAGGTGTTGTTATTGTGCTACCCCTTCAAGGGAAGGGGAAAGATTTTGACACATCCTCTGGGTGCAGAAATAAGGGGTTCAGTCTGCCCTGAGGATGGAAAACTCCACCGTATCTGGCTAATTTTGCTAGCTCTAGGGGCAGTTTGCAAACCAGCTTGGATCCAAGAACATGTACCATCCTGTGCTCTCTTAAACGAGCAGTATTCAGTAAAGGCGAAATTATTGCTCCTGCCAGTTTTTCCATTCTTGCTATTTCTTTCTTATCTAATTTTCAGCTAAGGCCAGCTGCTCTTCACCTAGATATTTATTTCTCCGAGATACTAATCAGTTGAGTAATACCTGCAACTCATCAAGTGGAGCTGGGAGTCGTAAGAGCCCTCCTGTCACCAAAGCCCCTGGTTTCCCAGCCTGCACCCCCCTTGGTCTCAACTTGCTGCTGGATTAGAGAGAAGATGCAGCTGATCATGAGCAGATCCAGCAGACTGTAATTCGGAAGCGATAAGGCGCATTGTAATGTTCAGGGCTCTATCCTAGAAAAATGCATGAATCCTGCTGATTTTTTCGCTCTGGCTCGGTTTTGCAAGGGCTCTAGGCAATTTAGTTGTGACTACTTATCCCTCAGCTAGTGAAGAGCTGTGGTTTGGGTTAAAAAGTTGATTGGCAAAATCCAGGGGTGTAGGCAGAGGTTAGGGGCTTTGTGAGTCTGATGGGTGCTGGCTCTTCCAGTAGCCTGCTTTTGAACAGGGACAACTTGTAATAAAGTGGTTAAAGTATTATGTGAAGAGAGAAGGGTTTCAGAAACACTGCCCGAGCTGTGGCAGTTCAAGGTGAGGGAGCAGATGATGTTTTGAAGGGGAGATGGTGAAGGAAATTAAAGAGGCTGAGAGCTGTTGTGCAGCTGTGCAGA
>NW_009260274.1:3724355-3759355 GCF_000687185.1 Egretta garzetta | reverse complement strand
TTCTATGCAGCATAGCACTTGGCTCTTTTCTCAGCCTCATGTGGTGCCTCTGTTACCTTGAGCTGTAATATATTAATTTTGAGTGGGTTTCATTTGTTTTTCTAGTTCGGAAAGCCCTAACTGGGTTGCAGTCTGACAGGGTAGTGGTTTTTTGAGCATGATGTCAACCATACATATTGCACATCCATGAGAAATGACAGGAGATAGGAACTTGGCTTGTTCTTCAGGACCAAAAAATCCAGCTGTATGTGGAAGTGAGCACATAGGCCCCCAAAAGAGCAAGCGAAAGGGCGCATCGTACTGCAAGACATCAGGAGTGCTGGAAACTATGCTGAGGAGGGGATTGCACGTGGGCCGGTGCTGGTTTGGAGTAGATTCTGGCACAAATGGCCTCACCAACAGATTTACTCTTGGGTGCCTTCCATTTTTCTCTCTCCCTCGTTCCCTTGCTTTACTATATTGGCTTTCTAGACTGTAAGTTTTCATTGCAAGGTATTAAAATATGTACGTATTTAAAGCTGAAGTAGAACAGCCTAGACTGGCTTGGCCTGTCTAGGCCCTATCAAATCCCAAACATAACGGTAACTCTATTATAATTTTTCCTTGGAGTCTTTCCATAGTCTGAGATATATTCTTTATGTTAAGCCATTTGTCAACTTCCACTAAGAATATTTGCAAAAGCGGTCAAGCATTAATAAATGACTTAAAATCTAAGGGTTTTTTGGTGTGTGTATGTAATATAAAAAGATAAGTTGGTGATGAAGGATGGGCCCAAACCACAACATGTGATTCTGCATCCAAATTGTCAAGGGATGTGGGCTTTTGGCCTAATGGTGAGGGAGAAGGCCTCATTTTGTATGGCTACTGCTCCGCTTTTTCCCTAAACTTAGTGCTCAGGGTCTTGATTTGTGTTCATTGCTACTAATATAGCAGACTGATTTCCTTCATCTATAAGGAGGAAACCTTCTTATATACTGGAACCATCACAATGAAGAATTATTGTTTTAGGGATGGGGTTTGGGTGAATATTGCTCCTTTTTTTTTTTGTTCTTCTTTTTTTTTCATTCTGTCTCTAATCAAATGTAATCACCGCAGCATGTGTTATTGATTTTGTAATTGCTTCTTGAATGGTTTGGGGCCCAAGACTGCTACACTTGTGAGGATGTCATTTGGGTTATATATATAAGCTAATAGATGATGTATCTTTTTATTAGGAAAGCCCTTTAATATCTCAGTTAAAGATGAAAGACTTGTCCCAGAAGGCCTAGCTGGTTACACTTTCCAGCATGACTAGACAGCAGTCTTTCACCAATGCTTCCTTTGTATAGCTTATATCAAGTGCTCTTGTTGCTCACTGTCAAATGGTGAGGCCAAAGGTATCGATGTTGTCCTTGTAAATCCTGCACTGGAGTAAGTGGCTTCCTTTGATGCTTCAAAAAGTGGCTGATACTGCCTTGTTGGTTCCCAAAACAGAAGTTGTTTCTGGGTACTAGCTGAGTATCACTTAATGTATGCTCAAGAGAGGCTGAAATAGCTCCTGTAGGTATATACATGGGGTCAAAAGGGGAAGTGGATAAGGGAAGGAGGGGCTGCATGGGCGCTGGATACTTGATGGGCGCACAGAATTGCCCTGTGTGAAGGGAACAGGTTTCTTCTTGGATAGGGTGGAATTTAGGTTATCTCGTGTGACTTCTAGCATGACATCACTTTTGCCAACCAGAAAATCCATCATGAGGTGTCAGTGAAGCCTGAAGTGCAGCTGGGACTCAAATTTATGATCTGCCTGAAATCTTGCAGTGGGATTTGAATGACAAAGTAGGACTGGGTTTGGCATATTGGGAATCCTGAAGAGAGGTACTGCCTAGCTTGGGTGGTCTCTCCCCCCAGTGTGATGGCTACTCTGCATCATTGTAGCCTTGTGAGATGTCTGATCTGATCTGACGGCTCATTGCTGCCAGGAAAAGTTGGTCCTGCTGCCCTGCCTGCTTTGGCTGTGCATTCCCATGCTCTCTCCTGCATGAGGTCTGGTTCTTGTCCAACCTCTTGGTGGTCTGGTTCAGCTATGAGGAAAAGAACCCAGCAAGGAGGGTTAGAAACACACAGCTGTGACTAGGAGCTAACAGGGTAAGACCTCTAGCAGAAGCAGTCTATGAGGGCTCAGCTGTCTTGGGAAGCCTCATGCTATTGATAACCCTGTGGTCTCCTAGAGTATTTCATGGGAAGACTTGAAGCATCCTTCTGGAGATATGAATTAACACAGAGCTCTGATCCTAAGAGGAGCTGTACTGGTTCTCCTGCCCTGAACACCTGGAACATCCTATTTTTCTTTTCCTTAACAGCTTTCTTTTAGTTCAGTCAGAGGGAGTGAGAATGAGTTCACCTGGCTTTAGATGTCTAGATCAGAGCTAGTCAATTTGGGATTTATTTAACCAACAGGGAGAAATAGATCCTTTAAAATGCATTTCATCTGGCCTGGTTTTATATCTGCTTTAGGATGAGGTTAATCCCACATTAATAGCATCTCTTTTTCTAGCCTGAATGTGAGAAGAGCCTAGCTCAGATGTCTGCAAGATAGACATCTGCATTTGGTCACATAAATCCCACCCGTAGAGCTGCTGCACTAATGTGACGAACCAAGACGAATGGCTTCAATTAATAACAACAATAATAATATAGACTCTATGGTCTAAATATAGAAAATAATTTCAGATTTTTTTTTCAGATGTGGGCCAGATCTTTCCTCGGTATTGGTCACATTATTTTTGAGTCAGTGGGGCTTGTGCTAAGTAGTTGGTTGCAATGGGCAGAAGCAGTGATGGTACTTCCTTGAGGAAAGCTAAGCTGATATACTCTTCCTGCAGGTACAGGCTGATGGCAATAGGAGAATTTTCCAAGGTGAGGGTTTGGTTTTGTTCTTTCAAATGAGACTGGAAAGCAACACCTCTGTTGGAGATCTCCTTTGAAGATCTCTTTTGTAAAAGCACAATGGCTGCAACTTTCTGGAACTACTCGCGACCCCCAAACTTACTCTTTATTAGCGTTTCTCATTCAGCTAAAGCTGAAGCAAACAAATGAAACTAATTACTCTTGAAGTCGGGTATTGCCTTCTTGAGCTTTATGAGCCTATTTTTCTGAAATTAGAAATTGCCTAACTATGTGGAATGTTTCCAGCAAAACTGCTTCCTACAGCCACAATTTTTACAGTCACATAAGTGCTTTGTAGGCTACCTTTGGGTAGGCAGCAGTGACATCCAGTGGCCAGTGACCCGATCACAGGTCTTTTCCCAGAGCCTGCCTCACCTGGGACATCTCTCCCTTAGCTAATTTTGTCTGAACCCATTGTGGTTTAACACATTTATTCCACTCAGTTTAGTTTTTTCATTTTTTTTTTTTTTCCCCCCTTCCCTCAGAGACTCTAAAATCCTCAGGTAGATCTTCTCTGAAACTCCAACAGGGACTATAGGAAACTAGAGATAAGAAATAAATAAATAAATTTGAGGTTGTGGGCTTCAGTGTGGAGTATTTTAACATGGCTGCCCACAGACATGGATGTCTAAATGGGGATTGAAGAACAAGGTGTAGGTATTGATGTTGGAAAAGTTTGGCTGCCTTTGGATTCTCTACAGACCATGGAGTACAAAAAGCCTATGGAAAATGGAACATAACAATACAGACCCTGCATTTATTGTTTAAATATTAACTTATTTACTTTTGAGGCAGTGGGTCTGATCCCAAGTGAGTCAGTTCATTACAGACCAAGACTGAAGACTGTGAGGTGTTTCTTATTTTTTTTTTTTTTTTTACTCCCAGCAGTTAATGTTTTCAGGATTAGATCCATAGCTATCTACCTCTAATTGCAGGAAAATTGCTGAAGTGGTGGTGCACGTCCAGACGACTTGTACCTCCTCTGTGCTTATATAGCCCATGAGCCTTTCTAACACAGGGACACATGGTCCACCTTAATTTTAAATAGGTGCTCCTTTCAGTTATGTCAGCTACTTAAATTTATTTGCAGACAGTCAATTCATATTGATCATAACTCGACCTTACAGTGACCTTGAGCAAAGGTACTCTGTGACTGCTATAGATATTGTGATCAATACTGGAGAGCAATTGACTACACCTAGTTACTGATAAATGAAGTTTAAAAAAAAAAGTACACTATTTTCAGAAGCAAAGATAACTGCTCATTTAGTCGACTGTTTGCAAAGGTTTAATATTGATACATGAAGTTATAATGACATCCTTGGGCATTCTCAAATGGTAGAAAACAACAGGGTGCAGAGTCACTGTAGCACATTAAGGAGAAAGAATCATTAGTTCCCAACTTCAAATAAGAAATTTCATGATATTTATGACAACAACACTGAGAACAAATACACTTACTTAGCAGTACTCATTGGAGAAGGCATGCATCAAACTGTGCCTCTTTTCTTTATGTGTGAGCCAGGTCTAGTGAAATAAAACACTGTATTACTGTGCATGGAACAAAGCCTTTAGCACCACTTATTTTACTTTAGTACCACTCTCCTTTGCATATTTGTGCCTGAATTAAATTGCGCATCCCCAGGTATAACCAACTGTAATCATGAGGAAGAGATCACTTTGGTCTCAGCACATCTGCTACACGTTGGTACACTTCCCCAGGCCGCCTGAAGTTGAAAGGGAAGATGCGAGGGACGTTTTCTCCTGCTATTCCTCTCGCTTTGCTCAGAGTCCCACGGAGCGATGGGAGCCGAGTACTGGCAGCTGAGATGCAAGCAAATGAAATTCCATTGGCAAAAATGGTAGCGGGCTGCACGGGAGGGTGGCTTCATCCCCAAAACTGCTGATTTCTGTGCAGGGAAGGCTGCTCCAGTGCATGCCTGGGGCTGAGGTGTGATGCCCAGAGGATGCTCCAGGGACATGGGAACAGCAAAGATCACAGAGGTACAAGTGGAGCTCACCCCCTACCAATGGCCCTGGGCTTGCTTTCCGTCAACACTGCTTGTAATACAACCTGGGTCTGACATTTTACACGGATGTGCCAGGGTGTTTGGGGTGTTTTGTTTTGTTTTAGAAGTAGATTTTGACATCTTTAAAAAAGAGATTAATTAAATGGCAGGATGGTTAAAGCTATGCAAATCAGAAACAGGAGGGGAAACGCTTTGCAGGCGCAGACCTCCCATAGATCTCCCTGCACTCTTCAGTATTTTTCCCCAGGCGCTTGAATTTCTCTCCCCATCCCCAAAGTTAATCTCCTGATCATATTTCCTCAGTCCCATACAGTAAGTGTGGTTTTTCTTTTTTTTCTTTTTTTTTTTTCCCACACTTGCCTGTTTTTTTTGTGTTTTTTTTTTTTTGGTAGAGATGATGTCCTTCTCCAGGCTCCATCTACATCTTACACTTCAGTCAAGCTATTTATTAATAAACCTGTGTTTTCAGTGTGTTGGTACATCAATAAAGTACAGAGTGGTTCAGTTAGTCAGCATTCTGGGAAATCCTTTGCTGTATTGAAGAACTGTAAATCTCCATTATTGCTTCCCATAGCACAAATAAAGAATAACCTCTTACCTTCACAGCATTCTCTTTGTTAATTTTTAAGGGTGAATGCATACATATTCCCTAGCAAAGAGGATCGGTTTGTGCATAGCCCAGACACCAGGCATTTATTGGTTTGGGGATTGGGCTTGTTTGGTTTGGTGTGGGTTTTCTTGGGTTTTTTTTGGTGGGTGTGTGGTTTTTTGGTTTTTGGTATAGCTTCAGCTGCTACCTGGAAATTCAGCAACAGTGAAGGGAAGCCAGGGCGAGTGCAGCAGGAAGCAATATTGAAACATTCAGATGAAAATAATCATCAAGACTAGGATTTTTTCCAAAGTGAACCTAAACTGGAGGCTTTAGCGATTAGTCCATGACTGATTGAAGAGGTATGTCACCTGCTACTACATGGCAGCACATCCCATCGCCTTGCAATTGCCTGCCTGGAGTCATTATGGTGTATTACATCCTTTTGTTATCAAACTGTGTCATGTTGCATCACAGTCAGAAGCAGCCGGATGGAGACGTGGCTGACACGTTGCCTGTAACAGATGCAATGAGACGTAGCATCCAAAGCACATACCTGCTTTTAGTCAAGGCTCAATTTGCTCAAAGTGTATTTTGACATATCTACAGAGGGTTTGAACTCCCAGGTAATCCCTTCTGTGCTTGCCAGCTCTCACTCAAGACATGTGACTTTCTGTTGGACTAGGAAGAAATGCGAGCTTTAAATTACCTTTGCTTGTTTCAGTGTTGTCAAATAGGTAGGAAAAGCCGCTCAGTCTAGTTAGTGCAGTAAAAGCATGAGGGTGTTTTTTTTTTTTTAACCCTAAACCCAAAAGCTTGAAGAAATAAAAAAGTCTACTAGTTATTCTTTAAAAAACTTGTGTAAAAATGAAGAAACTCTGGAAAAACTCCTAAGAGTAGGCTTCTGGACTACTGGAAAAAAAATGAGATGTATTAAGATGGTGATATTACAAAAGCAATAACATTTTTCCGTATTAATCTTGAATTAAAGCAATTTTTTTAATATGAATGAAGATGACATTCATGGCATGCCAAATTAATTCTTTATGATCAGAGCCACTGCAATCAATACTAAATGAATTCATAATGATAAGATACTTAAAATAAAGTGTTACCACAAAAGACAATAAAAGGCCATCATCAAAACTACAGCCTACTAATAAAGCATTGCCCAGCACGATGGTGCTAGCTATGACGGCCAGTGGTAATCCTTCATTTATTCTTTTGTTTGACTTCTTCCTCTTCCAGTTGTTCTTGTTGGAATATTCTGTATGGGATACCATGAACTTCATGGATTTCCTAATATCAGTGGATGGTATTGCCCCATATGTTCATTGGGGTAGTTTTTCATATGCTTAGGTTTTCATCCGCTGGCGATCAGCAGTCAGTTATCCAAGAACACCTTATATCAAATCCTGTTAATAAAAAAACTCCTTATAGCTGCCTTGGGATTTTGGTTGTGTTAGAGATATTTCAAATGTCATGAGGAAAACCAAAAGTAACAGCGAGTAGTGTATAGAGGTGTGTGTTACATATCGGAAGAAATTTCTCCTTTAGGGAATGGGTTGTACACAGGCAAAGGCACTGGTAAAGCATCCAACTTTTTCATTTGTATGATATTTTTCTTTAATCCTGTTGCTGGGGGTCTGGATGAGGCTCTCACCAGAGGTGAGAGTAGGAAGTCTGTCCCGCATGGCTTCAGAGGGATGAAGAGGCACCAGGGTGATGCTACCATGAAGAATGGCAGAAAGTAGGAAGGGAAGAAGGACAAAACCAGGAGAGGCAGATGGGCCCAAGGAGGGTAACAGCAAGGGTTGGTGGGTGATGGAAAAATTAATGCTTTATAGGACATACTAATACCAGCTTTTTTGTTGTTGTTGGGTTTTGTTTCTATTTGGTTTTGTGGTTTGTAGTTTTTTTTTTTTTTTCTTCATATGAACTAATACTTCAGTTGACTCGTTCCTTAAAAATCTTCTGGAGGAAACAAGTTGGAAGCTAAAAGTGTAAGTTATCCTACTAGAGGCAGCAACCCAGGAGCACAGGTTTCCCATACCGTGGCAGTGCATGCTTCAATATTTGTTTTGCTATGGGTGTACTTACCAGGTGAGGAAAAATATTTTCAAAGAGTAGTCCCTACTGGGGACCAGAAGGTACGCTACCTACCTAGAGCACTGGGCTGTGGCTCCTGGGCTGTCACGCAACCTCTGAAGTAAAAGGAATTACCTGTGCTGTATTGGTATAGCTGACAGCTAAATCTGCCCTAATCTGCCTTAATTGCACTCTTCAGCACAGGGTCTTTCTGGTGATTTGAGGGCAGGAGGTTCAGCGGGGAATAAAAGTCAACTGCTTTCCCTTCTAGTTGGAATAGGGGAGAATTAGCTGGATGACATTAGGAGAGTTTCTAAATATCTTTCCTGCCAATATTTGATTAGGGACTTTAATTTCATTAGACAAACTGATTTTTTCATTAGCCAAACTGATTTTTTTTTCATGCATTGCTCTCTCCTTTTAATGTGTAAATTACATGGGATTTGACTCTCATTACAACATTGATATGGGTGCTGCCTTCAAACGGACACTGACGCCAGCGCCATGCTTGCGGCCGGGTCTGCTGAGAAGAGTTGCTTCGTGTTTCTCTCCGGGAAGTGATTTCTGTAAATACCCAGTTATACTGTGTGGGTTGGTGACACATGCGTGCCTGTGCACGTAATCCAGCATCTTCTTGCACAATCTTTCTTAGGAGAGTAAATTCCAGTAAATGATCTGGGCCTCCTGGTATAGATTATGATGTCCACCAAAGTAGGACTGTATCGCGCGAAGCATAGTTTGGGTAAAATTGTGGGATGGAGCTGATGGAGGACATAGTTCAACAAGTACGTGCCTCCCTTGAGCCCGAGCAGTTTAGCTGTAATGATTGCAGGGCAGCCTTTGCATTTCCAAATCAAGATTGCCATAATTCATTATCTTTCGATAATATTCGGTTTGCATTGTTTACAGCTCGTGCCATGTGTGCGTCGGTTTTACATGAATATTGTCACTCATCTTAATGAGGATGAAGGACACCATTTTATATTACTTTTACTGAACAAATGAGGTATCTAAACGATAATATGGAAAGGTATTGCAAAATGTGCTTTTCCAGGGTCATTTGGGGTGAAACGAAGCTGAAAAAGAGAAGCAAGATGAAGTTTCCAAGTACTTCTGCAATTATGAATGAGTTATTTCAGCTGCAGTCCTGAAGCCTGGTGCAATGCATACGCATGCAACCATAGTGCCTCATGTTACCAGATGCCTGGTGCTGTATATGCCCCATAAAGCACTGGGAGATGTAACTGTGCTGGTATTAAGCATATAAGATAAAAGTAAAATAAAAATCAAAACACTTTGCTTCCGAAGTCACCTTAGCTGAGGCTGAGATTACATTAAAACTCACACACGAAGCTGAATTAGTACTTTTTTTACTGGCTTCTCAGAAAATACAGGTGCTGAAAGATGTGAGCCCAATTGTTATTGCCAGATAAAACTCTCTGCTTGGAGTGGGAAAATAATAGAATTGAAAAAAGGGTTTGTTGTTCTTGCATAGCTTTTGACAAATGAAAATATGAGCTTTTATTATTGAGGCGGTTATGGGAACACCCATCATTTTTATAGGCTTGTGTTTTGGTAAATAAACATGTTGACAGAATTTCTATAATTATTTTGAAAGTATTTCTATTAAAAAAATCTTATTTTGTATAGCACTGAGTAGATCTGTTCTAAACTGAAGTAGAATCAACTTTGATATTTCAAATGTTTCATCTTTAAAACTTCAAACCAGTTCTACATTGGGCAAGACTGAACTGAGCATCTCAGGTCTGGGTGATGCTCTCTGTTGAAAGAGCCAAGGAAAAGCAATGGCTTTTGCTTATTGAAGCGATCAACAGTTTAGCATTAATAGGCTTGCAATATTGAGACCTCACCTGGAGTGCTGTGTCCAGTTCTGGGCTCCCTGGTTAAAGAGAGATGAAGAACTCCTAGACAGAGTCCAGAGGAGAGCGACAAGGATGATGGGGGGACTGGAGCATCTCCCCTATGAGGAAAGGCTGAGAGACCTGGGCTTGTTCAGCCTGGAGAAGAGAAGGCTGAGAGGGGATCTCATCAACACATACAAATATCTTAAGGGTGGAAGTCATGAGGATGGAGACTCTTCTCAGTGGTGCCCAGTGACAGGACAAGGGGCAATGGGCACAAACTGAAGCATAAGAGGTTTCAGTTGAGTATGTGGAAGAACTTTACCTTGAGGGTGACAGAGCACTGGAACAGGCTGCCCTGGGGGGGGGTTGTGGAGCCTCCTTCTCTGGAGATACTCAAAGCCCGCCTGGATGAAGTCCTCTGCAACCTGCTCTGGGTGAGCCTGCTTGAGCAGGGGGGTTGGACAGGGTGATCTCCCAAGGTCCCTTCCAACCCCTGCCGTTCTGGGATTCTGTGTGATTTTGTGATTGCATGTTTTGGCCAGATTGTAACGTTCTGTTTGTCAGAACTGTTAAAAGTGGAATTCTGGATTCAGTTCTTTGATGCATTGGAAAAAAAGTCCATGTATGGAACTACTTCAGTTTAAAGTTTCCAAATGTTTGTGAGTTCTTGAGAAAGTAAACTGAATTTTGTGCTATATGAAATGAGCAAAATCGCTTTATCAAAAGCTGTTTTTCTGCAAACTGTCCCTTACATTTTTTCAGAGTTGCTATGTCAGACAAATAAAGTATTTTCCCCTGTATTATATAGTAGGTATGGGTTTGTTTATACTAAATATAACATCATTATATAATAAGTTTTCTTGGAGTGCTTGGTACTGTACAAACCACAAAAATTTTTGCTCCAGTGACCTTGTAATATAAAACTGAGGGAGCAATCACATTGTATTACGTGCCAGTGCAGTGAAATTAGTTTTGCACTGCCTAGGCAAAAGGATCTCCCTTGTCATCCAAATTACAGGACTGGGGCCAATATGTATGCACTCTGCCTGTTTGTTTATGCCATACGAATGGTAATACTAGGAAGTATTTTTAAGAGTTGATGTCCCTTTTCCCTCAGCATTGGTGGGTTTTGTTGGTTTGGGTTTTTTTTTTTAATACTTCTCTCCTGAGTAAAATGTGTCCTTTCAACAGAGTTGAAATGAGTTATGTTAATCTTCCAACATAAATATGAAACGCTTTCTGTTGTTTTGCCATCATTAGTCGTCCAGCTAAAAAGGAGACATCCGTTTTCAGGGAGGGTGTCTCATAATACAGAAAGTGTTTGTTGGGGTTAGGTACACAGGAAGAAACATGGACGTTTGGCCAAGTATTAAGGATGAGCTTTAAACTTGTGGAATTTCTTCTTCATCGTCTTTTTCTTTAAATCCAGGCTTATTTCTGATTTACGTATTTCAAAGCTCACGCAGCCAAAGGAGGGAGATTTTCTAGCAGTGAGGGGTAAGCCTATTAAAATTCATCACAATTCTCTATATTGAAAGGAGTAAACAAGAATCAATTTTCTTTACTAAAGAAGTTGGCAGAGTTGCAGGTTCATCTAGGGCAGGGTGAACTCTTATAGAGAGTTAACCTAAGAAATGCGAGATACGCAAAATTAATGTGACTTCTTCTTTCAGCTGGAGCCTGGGAGGGGTTTGTGGGGCAACACAGAGGATTTAATAAGTTTTGCCTTTAACAAATCAACAGAAGGACTTCAAAAGATGCATGGTTGTGTATTTTCTAAGCAAATAGATGGGCATTTATTTAATAAAATGCCCACTAAGTGCAGCAGGAAGCTGTTGCAAAGACTAGATTGGCCAGGATGGCCATGAAGGCACCTTGAGTGACCAATATTACCCCCTCCAAATGCCATTTTCCTGCTTGCCCGCTGGCAGAGAGGTGGATTTTGTGCGTGATGGATGTGTGCACAGGCCCTGCTTTCTCTCCCTAAGGGGGGGCGTTGGGTTTCCCTGAGTCCAGGGGTTTAATCCCTATGGGCACCCTCCTCCTGTTTGAAGCATATGATATAGATATCAATGTTTTCGGTAAAGCGAGGACTCTCAAATGCATGTATCACTCCAGGCTCCATGGAGTCTACGCTCAGTGGAGATGTATAGGCAGAGATGGAGGGCAGCCAAGAACGGCTTCTGCTCGGGAGGGCGAGTGCTGTGCTATGTAATGGCTTAGATTGGTTTCAGGGCCTTCCTGTAGCTAATATTTGTTGCGTTTCCACAGAATATAAAAGTAGGCTTGCATTTCAGGCTAGCTTGGGTGTCTTTTAACCCCAGATCATCTGGGTTTCATAGGTACTGGTCATAGCATAAGCTTGAATATTCTTTTTCTCACATGTTCCCTTTCAAACAGGGTCAAGGCACATTTTTATTTTTAAACATTTGGAGTTTGTTTTCGTAAAGTTTCTCCAATCAAGACAGTATCCAAGCCATCTTGGGTTGTAGTCGTACATCCAGTATTACTACATTAGCTCTTAATAAAGAACTCATGCAAAAACCAGATTCCCTTCACACTAACTACAGAAACATGTTACGGGAATGTGACCATATAGCTGTGTGGAAAATGATATTACTTGCAGAAGATTTGTTGTCACATAACAGCCTGCTCATCTGCTGATTACTATCTTACATTTATTGTGCCTCTTTCTTTGTATAGTGGCGGTGAAACTTTCAAAATTGTTTAAAATCTCCACAGCAAAACAAAATAATAATGAAAAAAAAAAAAAAAAAGCCTGAAATGCCTCTGCTAGGATCAAGCTAAATCCAAACTAAAAGCAAATTTATACATATGCTGTATATTAAGCTTAACCAGGGTAACGCCCCTTTCCTTTGGTTTTTGGAAAAGAGTCCCACATTGTCACATGTAAAGGGACATTTCAGCACTGATTTTCATTTTCATGAGATTAAAAGTGAAACATGTAACCACAAAGCTGGTTTATGTCATCCCCTGTTGGAGCCAGCAGTAATGCCAAAAATTAGATATTTGATAGGTTTGTGAGAGAAACAGATGCAGGAGGGATGCCATTCCCACAATTTTAAACTCCTTCTTATCTTTAAGCTAGAAAGAACATTCCAGATGAAGAAAATCTATCTTATTGGCTTTAGAAAATAGAGGAAGAAAGTTGCCAACAAAAAAAAAAAAAAAAAAAGAAATAATAAGAAGAGAAGTTAATTTAAAACCAATGTCAGTCCTGGGGAATTGTAAACCATAATTGAGGGAGAGCGTGTGTGGATGTGTGTGTGGATGTACATTCATATATGTGTGCACATGTACAGAGTAAATAGGCTGAGATGGGGCTTTTCCCTTCCTTTTTGATCTGCTCAATTCAGCCTGCAGTCTTGCTTCAGCTTTTTAAATATTTTTGGGGTGCAGAGAGATGGGGGACGGTAAAAATTAAGGGAAGAATCTCCCCTAAACGTACACCAGATAAACTCAGCGAAAGCTAAAGCGTCCAAAAAGTATTCTTTCAGCTTTTTGTTTTGGAAGCAGTTTGTATGTCCCTGTTCTTTTTATTTCATTCTGCCAGCTGTCTGCTAAACAAATCTAGCCAGGTGGGGCTTACAACCCATGACTAAAAAACCTACTAGTGCAGCTGTCCAGCTTGCCTGGAGGAAGAATTCTAACAAATGGCAGGAATGAAAAGATTGGTTTTGTTTTCAAGAAAGTAGCTATGGTACCTTCCTTGCTTCGGTTTTGGGTTTTGGGATTTTTTGTTTTGTTTTTTTTTTTTTTTCTTTTTTTTTGTTCTGCTTGCTTCAGTTAACTCATGGCCTCCTAAGGTTTTACAGAGTAATGGAAAATCCACTTCCATGGTTTATCGTTTAACGTGCTTTTTAGTATCGCTTGAGTTTCTTTTTTTTTTTTTTTTTTTTCTTTTTTTTTTTTTTTTTTTTTTTTTTCCCCTGTAATGATTTTATTCTGTGTTAGACACATAGGGCAGCTTGGCTGCTTCGAGTGTTACTAAATGTAAAATAATCTGACACTTTCCTTACAAATCGCTGGTAAGCCATATAGTAGCTTAGCTGGATTTTTAAATATTCAGGAGTTGAATATATAACTAGTGAAGGGTGATGGTTGGTATTGTTTATCCACAAGCTGGGGACAGAACAGGCTTCTTTGCACTGCTTCATCAATCGACCTCAACTGTGATTTTCTAGTCAGCAAATGAGTGCTTCATTTTGTGTGTCTGTGTTGAGCTAAACAAGAGCTGTGCTAAAAATTACCAAACTGCCATCTGATCTATAGTTCCAGCAGTAGGGGAAGATTAGCATGTGAGCCACCAAGCCACCTTCCCTCACTTCTTCCAGAAAAAGGAACGTGTGAAAGGTGTTTGTCACAAACTTCCACTTAGGGAATTCAGTTGAAAATCTCCCTCTGATTTTTCATTAGATAACAGCCAAAAAAAAAAAAAAAAGCTTTTGGCCCAATCTTGCCTCCTGACATCTTGTTCTTTTGACATCTTTGGTTTAGGTCCACAGTGATCGAGACTGATCTGGTGAAGTGAATTGCTCAGTAAGGAGCTGAGGGCCTTTGGCAGCTCTCAGGTATCGCTCCGGGTCTCGTGGGTTCCAAATTTAAAGGTGTACATGGCATTAACGCCTCTCAGGGTCAGGGTGGTGCCTCGCAGTAAAGCTGCAATATAGGCTTTGGGTTTGGTCCAGAGCTAGTAAAGTATTTAGGCTTATGCTTATGTAGGGGTGTGAATGGTGCCACTGAAGCCAATGGAGCTACTGTTTTGACCGATTACTGCTTGTCTAATTGTAGGAAATCTCACACGTTGTTTGGACGACTTTTTGATGGAGCCTCTATAGTCAAGTGACTATGTGCTTTAAAAAAAAAACATGTCTTCAATTGCTGGACTACAAACATGTTAAATCCTTCTAGACCTGATTTCAGCGACGTGTTTCCTTACCAGCTTACCAACAGGTCTGTACCCCAAAACTGATACACAAGATGTGGAGGTGCGTGCAGGCACAGGGTCCTACTGAAGTTCCCAAGACTTACAGATGACAGGTCCAAATGTACTCACCTCGTTACACGATTAGAGCTTTGCTTTGGGAAGCAGCAAGGCGCATATAACACCCATGCAGTGCTTGGAATTTATCCCTCTCCGTCATCATCCTCTTCACAAGAAAAAAGGGATGCAGTGATTGTTTCCACACCTCTTTGTAGCATGTACCCTTCTCCACACCCACCTAGCCAGCACGTTCGGCTAACGACCCCTTTCCAGTTGATCTGGGAGACTGACGGGACCTTGTCCCGTCTCTGTAAAGGCGACGGGGGAGCAATGCACGCTGCCTGGGCTGCACAAGTCAAAATGGCATCCGGCATGGGCAGGTGAAGCCAGATTGCTGTTGCAGGCGCCGTTATTTCCTTTTGTCGTATAACAAGGCATGAGTGATATTGGTCGGGGTGCTCACAAGCCAAGAAAAAAGAAGGCCAATTTTTCATGAGGAAATTGAAGTGCTGATGCAGAACTAACCCTCACGGTTTGTTGTTATTTAATGAAGAAGCAGTGAGTGGGGGATTTTGGCAAAACTTGGTGTGTAAGCATAACAATTGTAATGACATTATTTAACACACAATGGAGTAACAAAGGCACTTAAACGCTATGATTAAGAACTGTGCTAAGATTCTTGAATAGCAACCGAAAGCAAAAAATGTGTCTATGTTATTCTCAAACCCCATATAGAAATATATTCATTTTACTCCTTCATTCCATTTTTCTGAACCTATGGTAGAATCCTAGAATGACTCCAGCAAAATCACTGGAATTAGCTCCTTTTGATGATATTCTGCATTAGTGTCTCTGGACATTGTTATCAACTCCAGCTTTTTACCTATTTTTCTTTATTGTTAGGCAATGACAAATGTATATATTACATTAAAAATGCTTATGTTCATTTCCCATCCCATTTATTTCTGAGAACCGTGTCAGATTCTGAAGGCCTGTACAATGTACAGGAGATATATATGTCTCTGTGTCATAGCAGGATAATACTAGGAAAACTGAGACTTGAGAATAATTTGCCATAAATCATTTTACCTGGTGTTATAACAGCTTCCTAATGTAAAGGATTTTCTAGACTTGCAATGTTTTTACAAGAAGTTCTGTTTTAAAAAAGAAAAAGAAAAGGGGTGGGGGGGGAGATTAAAAATACTATATTGTAGCTTTCCTTTACTTTTCCATACGTTTTCATATATGATTCTAAATGCTCTGCAAAGCATATAATTATTGTTATGCTGGATGAGCCCAGACCAGCTTGGCTTTTGGAGAGGTGTACCGTCTTTATGCTAAACCCATCACCAGGTCATTTCCTGACTGCCATGAGAGCGGTCCTTTGCTCCTGCAGACCATGATTAGAGAATGGGAGACCCAAGAAAGCTCCAAAACGCTGTGTGGGATTTTACCGGTCCAGTCAGTAAGCCATGGTGCCAAGGGTGTAATGTAATATTATAACCATCTGTTGTCAAAGGCCGTTATCCCAGTGGCACCTGGACCCCACTCGCCCTCCTCGTCGTGGCAGCAGCGTGTCACCATGGTATCTGGATGATTAGCAGGAGGTGGGGGACATGGGGCAGGTGGGAAAAGTGCAAGTAGCCCAAAAAGGCTCTTGAATTGTGGAGACCTTCACTGCTATGCTGGTCGGTGCTCAGTACAAAAAGGGTTTCCATTATAGCCCCCATATAACTCAGGCTAGCGTAGCGGTTCCAAGGCTGTAAGCTCTCTGGACTGCCTGAGACTGGTAGCAATTGGCCAACTCTCACAGTTTTAATGTGAAATTCACCTTATTTGGTGACTGAAAGGTTCTCATGGTCACCACTATCATTTTTTTTTTTGTTTTCCCCTTTTTCTTTTTTTTTTTTTTTTTTTTAGATTTTCCTTTTATCCACAGTAGTTATAATGGGGTTTGGTGGTTTTGTTTGTTTGTTTGGTGGTTTTGTTTTTTTTTTTCCAGTAGGAGTGAAGTTGGCAGAGCCACAATTTTTCTTTAACCCCTACGTGTAGAAATATGAGGCTAATCCTTGTGGAGATGTCCTCCATCTGCCCCTTTCCCATTATTTGTAATGTGATGGAAGTGATAGTACTGTCAGGAAAGCAAGCTATTCCAGTTGCTAAGGAATAGGACAGAAATCAGGTAAAGGAATATGAGAGATAAGATTGAAACCATGTTTGACAAAGAAAAAACGTGGTGGAACTGGGAGCAAATAATATCCTATGGTTTGCGAGGAATAGGAGAGTAAAAAGTGATCCAAGATGCTGAACAACCGTGGGATGCCAGGAATGATAGGAAACTGTGGTGATAAGGTGGACCTGTGGATCTGGGACATAGAGGGTGTCTGTAACAGAAGGCCAGTGGGAGTGGTAGCTCACAGCATCCCATGGGACAGCAGAAAGTAAATAAAGACTTGCAACACTAGCCAACGGGGATGAATTTTAGACTTGGAATGAAAACATGCAAAACAAATTTATTAAAAGCTGGAAACTAATGATTTTTCAAGTCATATGTGAATTCATTTTTGAGAGGAGGGAAGAAGTTTAAAAGGTAAAATAGTTTCAAACACTGAATAGATCAATAAATATGGATACTTCAAATACTGGTAATATCTTAACATCTGAGCGTTTCTCCATCTGAAGAGCTTTTAAGCTGGTAAATAACATGGATACCAGCCACTCTGACCCCTTCCTGTGGGGATAATCTGCTGGTCAATAAAGTTAGGGACTACTTGGTTCCTTATTATGCAGAATTAAAGATTATGCTTGACTCAATATTTGATGAGGCCAGGAGTAAACAAGGCCATGAACAAGAGAAGTCAATCCTGTATTACAGAAGTATACTTACGAACAGAGGAAATGCTTTTTTTTGTCCCCCCCCTCCTTCCCCCCATCCTCCTCTTCTGTTGCTACCAATATCAACTTTGTAGTAGCCTGCATGAGCTTCTACATGCCTTCTGTTTCTCTTGTGACTCAGAGTAATACTGAAAGAAGACCTGAAATGAAGAAAGTGAGCCAGAAATGACAAGTCTTATAATACCACCAGTCCTATTATGTGAATGTGAAGACTAAGATGCTTAGGTCTGATGTTGTTTGGGGGGTTTAATATATCCATATTAAAAAAAAACAAAACAAAAACCCACTTCACCTTGGACTAGCAGCAGACAAAGATCTGGTGTGGTGGCTAATCTTATTTAGGACCAAGATGACTATTGGATCAGTAGGGATAGGAATCAAATGACCCAAAGTTTGCTGAGTAAGTCACTGCCAGCTATGAATTTATGCAGGGTTAAGAGACACCAATGAGGCTCGGGTACATTGAACCCATCCAGAAGGAGAGTGATCTTACAAGGTGGGACAAGAAGACCATTTGGGAAGTGAGATATTGTTGGGTGGGCTACTGGGGTTTAAAACATAGAAGAGACTATGAAGACAGCAGATATATTGAGCCATCCAAAGGCAATTGAGCTGAGGAAGTTAAAATTTCCAGAACTATCAGAGGGACAAAGCATAAAAGCTTTAGAGGAGAGGGGAAGGGGTTGGCGGGGAGAAGTTTGCAGAAAAGACTTTGAAGAGACAGCGGGATAGAAGGAAGGAGAAGTGACAAAAAGCCAGAGAGAAGAAAGAACAAAAGGAGAGTCTCAGAAAGGGGGTTAGATGTGGGGAAACATCCAAGAGAAGGGAGTCATGAGAAATTCAGTGGACAAAGTTGTAGGAAAATGGCAATATGTGATGGAAAAGGCCTTGTGACTAAAACATTAGGCTTAGATTCATTTAACCCTGTTAAATGAGAGATTAAATGGTTGTCACAGAGCATACATTGAAGTGGTTGCATTGTCGTGTTCGCTCAGAACATCTTTCTTGCCAAAACAGATTCCAGCTTTTTTTCCCACCTTTTTCCAGTGCTACTGATTTCCCTGGGACAGAGGTATTGTTTTCTGTGATTAGGGAGGAGGCTATGCCTGTAGTCCTTGCAACACTTACCTACTTTGACATCCCCACGATGAATAAGTTGTCCCTTTGACAGTTCTGATCAGTTGGGGCTACTTTTGAAGGCTACTTTGAAACTCTAGCTATGGGAGCATCAAGCTGTTGCCCAGGGCAAGGTGCTGTGAGTAAGCAAAACCTGAGATGTTGCATTCATGTCTTGGCTTTCTTAAAGGTGTCACTTCAAGGTGATGATTATGGTTTTTAAAAGGGGAATATTTCTGAAAGCTAGTTATTTTAGAGATATTCTGTCATGTCAGCTAACCTTAGCAAAGAGCAGTCTTCTGTCTCCAGGACAGCTTGAAAGGCGCTCTCATGAGTAGTCAGAATTTGTGTTCCTTGTCAAGCACCAGACAGAGCTGACACCTCCAAGGCATGCAGGAAGATATATTTAATCATCTTCCTTTTCATTTGATCTTTGGTTCTTTTTTGGTATTTTCAATCCTGAAACAGTCACTTGAGAAGCTCTGACAGGTCTGGAACAAAATTAAGAAATTCTGCCTCTCCAGTTCTCATTCTAAGAAAAAACTGTTAAAGGAAAATCAATCTAGCTATATGCCAATGTTCTCTGTTTGTTTCTCATGCTCAGTTTCAGGTAATCCAAGCAGATCTCTTCTTCCACCTGCTTCCGGGCCTCATCTTTCTGCATTTTAGCATTTCCCACATTTCCCATTCTAGAATCATCCTCTCCTCCCCTCTTACCCCATTAAAAATGCAAACAATAAACTCTTTAGTAGAATTGAAATATGAAGAGGAAAAAGTCTGCTTTCATTCTCTTGTTGAAATATTTTCCGTTGCGTACAGACTCTCTAGATTTCCTTTGGCATACAGGCTTTTGGGATTTCTTTTCCATTCAGTGTATTAACTTTGTTTTTTCACATGTTATCATTATTTTTACCAGCATGTATAACACACATTTCCCACTTTATGATGGCAGTAAATATAAATGCAGAAATTATACACTCAGACGAATTAAGAGAAATAAACCCTAGCAGGTCCTGAACCAGCCAGTAATCATTCCTACATATCGTCTATTATAGCCCCGTGTACCCACAGTACATTTCCACATCACACAGGTGGAAGTGTGAAGCTGAGGCTCATTTAACAGTATGAATTTTCCCAATGTATCACAATTACAGGAACACCTGTGCTTCATAACTTTCTGCTGATCCACTGTGAAAATTCTCGGTGTGTTTGGTAACCGAACCATCAATAAGCTTTGTCTCCTACAGCGTGTGGATTGGGACGGCCGTTTTAGTTCCTCCTTCAGAAAAAGCTAAACCAGAAAATCAACAACAGAAAATTTAGCTGATGCTTGTTCTGTGGACTGTGTTCATTCTTCCCCGCCGTGGCAAATCTTTATTGTGGAAGATCTTGGGGCTGCCCTCACCGAAGCTTGGCAGACCCCGATCTGGGAAATGCAATACCTGTCTTTTTTGACTTTTTTTCACTGCCTGAGTAAGGCACCAAGACCAGTTTGTGTTCATGACTCATTGCTTTCTTGAATGTGTGTCAAATTCATGTCATATAAGTCCGGCACCTTTAACAGACACTCCACACGGCTCTGCTAGACTGTCCTGCAGAGCTGCTCCAGCCCTGTGCCAAGGGATCATCTTGGCCCATTCTTGGCATGGTTTGTGCCCACTCAGTCTGCTTAGCTTGGCTTGGCTAATGTCTACCAGCCTACCTAATTTTCCTCTATTAATGGGAAAAATCAATAAATGACAATGTGAAACAAGGCTATCATTTTACGCAAGGTACCATTGTGGTCTAACAGTATTTGAGGCATTGCTTGACTAGAATGGGTTTTGATGAAAAGATTTGTATGGTTCTCTACCTAATATAATTGTAGCTATTGTCCTAATTTCTGTTTTATTGTGTGTTATAAAAGATTACACTTTGCTCAATTTGCTCTGTGTGTTGCTCTCTTGCCCAGAAGGGAGCTCAAGACTTGGGAGGTAGGTTTCCATCATGACTACGACCCATCACTGGAGGAAGGTGTCTTTGGTGATGTGGTGATGCTGCTGAATGGTTTGAACTGTTGTGGTGAAATGAGGGTCAACAGATGATAACGTGCAGAGTAATTTAGGCAGGCAGTGGTGAAATGAGGGTGGAAGCTGGCTATGACTAGTTAAAATTGTAAAGTGGGGAGGTAGAGGTGAAAAAACTCTATTCATTGCTTTGAGCATAGGAAGAGAATGGACTTTGTGGTCCCACTTGACTGATCTTTGCATCATCTGGGCAATGTGGCTCAAAGTCCTTGTTCTTCAGTTACCACACCAGGAGGTTAGCTGAAGATGGCTGTGTCTCCTACATAGCCAGGTTTCTCATCCATGGAAAATAGGCTCTCTGGAGAAGGAAGAAGGTAAGTTTGTGGCTGGTTCTTGTCCCATGATGGAGTCAAGATGTGTCTAGGAGACTAAAGTCTTGGACATGTTTTCAGGCCACCCAGTTTAATGATAACCTAGCTTAGTCTCATTAGCTTTCAATGAGAATTGGCCTTTTTTCTCTTCTCCGATGTGCCCCACTTATAAGCAAGTCTTAAGTTTATGCATTACTTAAAAGTCTATGATATTGGGTTAAAAAAACCCCAAACTTAAGAATTGTCAAGTTTACATTTTTATGCTCTTTGCTAATTGTTACTAGTCTTTGTGTCATATCTCTACTTTTCTTGCTGCTTCTTCCGGATAGGAGCCCATCTCTTCAAGTAACCCATTTGCAATTTCCCACGATACATGTGTTCCAATGAGCCAAACTCTCTGCCTTTCCTTCCCGAGCCTCAGTTGGGTTTCTGTCATCACCGAGACTGTGGACTCTTGAGTAATTTTTCCTGGATCCTTTCTAGATAGTCCGTGTATAGCTCTGTCCTTGAATGAACTTGGGGAAGTAGCTATTTTCCTTTCTCTGTGAGGTAGAATAATACATATGCCGGGTCACAGGTGCGTAGAGAGGTCTGCAAATTAATGTGCGTTGAGGTCCTTGGATTAAATGCTCTATTAGTGAAAAATAGTTGAAAGTAATTTTAGTGTCCTAATGGGTCTGACATTCTTTTCTGCTCCCAGAAAGAGATTTGCTGTCTGCAAATCTCATGTTTCCAGAATTAGATTAGGAGTGTCAGATGTGCATTCTTGGGGCCTTCTGACCCAGATTAACCCTGGAACACAAAAATTTGATCATGTATTTGCAGTACCAGAACAGAAATATACCCACCATGGTCTACCACTGAATATAGGAGACTTTTATCTAGCATACCGAAGGGTATGTGTTGAACCTATCTATAAGTTAAATGCAGAGAGACCGTATGCTACGAGAACAGACACTGTGGTCAGGGTCAGGAAAGAGAATGGGAATTCAGGGTAAATTCACTGATCTGGAGATCAGGGAGATTTGTGGGGAAAAATGTTGGTTGGTTTTGTTTTGGGTTTTTTGGTTGGTTGTTTTGGCTTTTTTAAGGAAAAAGGACCTTTCTCTTTATGGTGGTACAAGACAATCATGGGAAACCCTAGCAAGAAGGGGATGTACCAAATGTATCATTTTATGACATGACTGTCCATTTACTAAATTGCTAGTGGAAGAAGATGGGGAAGCATAAAAATGAGGATGAGGAAGTGGCCTGTGTCATGATAAGGTCTGCTGGGGCTGCAAGCCATGAAAAAATGTTCGTTATGGTTCTTGTGTCTGCTTGGACCAGTGGTTATAGAGAAGCCAAGGCAGTGGTTGAAGGCAGATTGCAAAACCTGAAAGAAATAATTTCCGATTAGATGTTCAAGAGCAAATACAGTAAAAAGTGTGTCTTGTAGGTATACTTGCTATGTTCTCACCATCTGGAAGTAGTAATATGCATCTTCACAAGAGAGGTTTGGAGATAAGGCTTCTGTTGATTTCTTTCTTAGCAAGGGTGGAGCTGTTTCTGAGATGGAGGGCTCTTTCACTGCTGTGAAATATCTACTTCTATAAACATGTTACAGTGTTAAATAATCAGAACTGGATTTCCAGCAATAAATCACTGTTCTAATTTAACATTTGCATTAAATTTCAGTTTATAAGGTCTTGTAGTTGAAGCTGCAGCTTAACACTTAGTCAGGATGGTGAACAGTTGATTTCAGCAGTGATTTAATTCATGTCAAAGGAAGCTGAACCCGAGCATGGTGTGGAAACTGGCTGCTGTTTGGGCTGGCTGCTTGTTCATGAATGCACTCATGTTACTACATGTACAAAAAAAGAAGGAAAGAAAGAAAAACAGGAGAACACTTAACGTTCCTAAAGTAGTTTCCTCAAATTTCTCTGCAAACAATGTAAAATAACAACCTAATAATTTTGTATCTTAATCATGTTCAGTAAAGAAGTCCTTTAGATAATTGGCACTGCCTCTGTACTAGGCCAAACTTTCTTTTAAGTTACAAATACTCACAAAAGGTTTACATTATAAGGAGCTGCTTTGGAGATGTGCAGATTTAGTTTGTAAGTACAAAGTGAACATGCAAATTGCCTTATCTTGTGGGATTCACAAACAACCATCATTCAGATTGATTTAATACATAGCTTTTTATCTTTAAAAGTGTTAATTAGAAAATAGGGACAGTTCTCTGAACACTTAAGAGTAATAAATAGATCAAAACAGCATCCATGCTTCTGTGATGGAACTTCTGAAGACTTTATAAAGGGATTAATACAATTGTCAAAAAGACCACAGTATACATATTTAATAGTGCTACCAAGCTACAATTACATTTTTAGGACTCTATTTGCTAAGCTTTTAAGCACTCATTATACAAAAAAAAAAAAGAAAAAAAAAAAAAAAAAAGCAATTTTCAGAACTTTAGCACATAACTCAGGATTGTTATGCCAGGAAGCTCTGCTCCAGGTTCAGAGTGACACAGCTGTGTTCAAGACACCCTGTTTTTCATTAGGATCAGAAGTTGTTCAACCGTGTGAGAAAAAGGCCTTGTGTAGCCTGGTCCTCGGCTTTTCCTCTGCTGCGTGGGGAGAGGGGAGATGCCCACTGTGCCTGCATGGTGCAGCCCAGCGCCTGCCTGTGGCTGCCAGGGCTCCTGATGCTACTAATGGGTATCCTTGACCTAGTGCACGAGTAAAAGCTCACTCTTTCTAAGACTTAGAGGTCTTACTTACATCAGTAGTGGTCATGTAACTGATATTTTCCTTTAATTCCAAGAATATGTTTGTTCTGTGTATTTATTTCTATGTTTTTCTATCGTTGCCCAACAAGTTTACGCTGAACGAGATCAAAGCCATCAGCTATAACCAGCTGCAAACTGATTATTTTATCAAGTAAAACGGGGGAAAGGCAACTTGTCAAGCATACAAGAGAGAAACCAGATGTACCATAAAAAGTGAGAGGAACAGGTAAGGTCTTGAAATGTACCCAGGAGATGAATAGAGGAAGAATTAATTTCAGCACCCGAGGTCATCTGCTTCTGAGAGTCTCACCTAAAATATGGGCCCAAAGGACTTTTATGGATACAGTGGGGCCAGACTTTCTCCCCATGAGAGAACAGCTGTAATACTCAGTTTCCTACAGTGATTTCCAAGTCATACCTGTCAGCAGCATATAAAGTGCATTACAGCAATGGGATTAAAAAAAAGTCTTTTGTCTCTTCAGCCTACGTAACAGTTTTGAATGTCCAGGATTTCTTTTTGCTCCTCAGTTCAATATATGTGCATGCAAGTACCCACGAGCAGTGGTTTCACCAAGTTGTTATTATTTGCATAAACCACATAATAATATGCTTATAAGAGCTACGTGTTTATGTGGACAACTTCAGAGAGGGGGAAGCCTTGTGAATAACTGGTTCTGTGATGGAAGGAGAGTTTCTCCACCTCCCATTTCTCATTTTGCTGTCGGAGCGCAGGAACGCACCAGCTGCAGGAGCTGAGTCCCTCTGGGCTGATGAATCCAGCATCAGGCACTGCAAAGAAAGGGGCTGAAATTTGCCCAGAGCAATGATGAGAGGGGTGGAGCAAGCTGAGAAAAGAGGCAGAAGAGGAGAGAAGTCTACAGATTTTTACCTACATTAGCTCAGCCCACTTCGCATCAGATGCGCATCCTTCTTTGCAGCCTATTTGGTAAAGCCTGGATTGGTTCAAATTAGAACTAATAACTCTAGGTCTTACCGTGTGCTTATGCTACCACTTTGCTTTAAAACTTATACCACCTCAAGAAAATAGGTATGACCCTTTTATCTTTTAATGCAAACATCTAGATATGTGTTGTTTGAAGAGAAGCTGCAAATACATGCTGAGAGCAATTAGGAGAACAGTTTATTTTCCAGATTTTGAAGGGTATCTGGCTTTTTTCATGGAAAGCTGTATGTGCTTGAAGACTGCTGTTGCATTTAAAGCATTTAATTTTTTATCGGGATAAAATACGCATTTAACTTCAGTTGCTTGGGAAGTGGTAGAAACAGAAAAGTTCCTTGGCAGTGCTTAGCTGAGCCTTGGAAATGCTCTGGGAAGAAGACTTCACAGCCTCTCTGGGCTCCTGTTCCAGGACTGCATCACCCTTCTCTTGACAAAGGTTTTCCTCGTGTCCGATCTGAATCTCCCAAGTTAAAATTTGCAGCCAGTGCTCCTTGTTTGATTTACTGTCTCTACAGAGAAAAGTTTGCTCCATCATCTTTGGAAGCAAGGGTTTATGCTACTGTTGGATTTTCCCCTAGTGTCCTCTTCAATATATGAAACAGGCCCAGCATCCCCAAGATCTCCTTGTTGGTCATGTTGTCCAGGCATCTGCTGACCTTAGTTGCCTCTTCCGGACCTTCTCCCATTTCTCTATGTTCCTCTTGCCCTGGGGGCCCACCTTGGGTGGCACATACCAGAGTGGCCTCACCATCCTGAGCAGAGTGGGATGATAATCTCCCTCCATCTGCTGCCGTGCTCCTTCCCATGTAGATCCCTGTGTGGTTTGCACATGGACTCCTCCTACAAAGTTAGGATAGAGCAGATAGAGTGGGATTTCTTCATGACCTTTATCAATTTTCTGTGTCATTATAGCTCTGGGTGGATAAGCACTGGTTGTGCTAGGCGCTGTACAAGCACAGAAGAAAAAGTTGCTGCTGTGAAGAGCTCAGTCTGCACATGTCACGGGAGGCAACAGATGGTGCAGGCTGACGAGATAGTATGAGAAGAAATGAGGCAATATTTATAAACATGATAGACAGCAGTCTCTGTATGAAAGTAACCAAGATACTGTCAAGGTTTTTGCAGGCATCACAGGAGGGGTTTTGGAGCCGAGCAAAGAAGTGGTTTTGCAGCTGCTTGCAAGAAGCTGCTCCCAGGTATGAGAGAGAGTATGGAGGTGCTCAAGATAGAAAAAGCAGAATTTTCATTCAAATTTGATAAATAAAGGATATTCATTGAGCTTGATAAAGTTCTGACTGGGATTAGAGGATTGCTGGGGATGGCGGGAGGTTGGGTTCAATGACCCAACAGGTCTTTCCCGACCCCATTTCAGAGTTTTTCAAGGGGTTTTTGGTGCGTATTTTTGATAATGTGGAGAAAAAGGAGCAGGAGAGAGAAAGCATCGTGGAGCAGTAGCTCCTTGTTCAGCACCAGCCACAGGCCCTGGTCGTGCGGCGTGGTAGCACACGTGTCCTGGGCTTTCTCGCTCTACCGCAGCAGGGTCCAGCCCATCTGTGCAGAGTCATTAGCACAATCTCTGTCTTGTCAACTGAATAGCATGGTGGTGCTTGTGGTGCTATGTAAAAATGCAATGTCTGGTGTACAGCGTTGTATGTGGCTGTGGTAAATGGGGTGGATTAGCTGGTGAAAACCTGCATCCTAAAACTGAAGTAAATGTAAATACGAATTGGGTATTATGTAGCTCTGGCTTTGGAGCTCTCTAATGTTTATTTCAAAGTAATAATAGCCTCAGTAATGTTCAAAGAGCTGTTTGGTTTGGATGTAAAATATATATTACATAAACTAGTTTTGTAGTCATCAGTATACCTAACTTTTTTCAACTGTTATGTCTGGAGTTAATTTTCTTGAGCTTTCTTTATCTCAGCTCCCGATCATTACTTTCTTTGCCAACCTGGAGCTTTGCTTTCTTTCAGATTTGTTGCCTCCGTTCATTCTACTGAAATGGGAGTAAGGTTTCTACCCTAGCCATTCTTTTTCTTTTTTTCTTGGAGAAAGAAAAATGGGAAAATCAGATGACAGTAGATAGAGGGGGGAGGGAAAAAGGGTCTTTTTCAGATATGAGTTAGTTTTCCTGACTTAGCACATTAAGTTTCTATCACATCAATATGAAATTACATGACCTGAGATGATGTATCAGAAGCTGAAAATGACTCATGAAAATAGAAATGCTAGCATATAGTAGAGAACTAGCTATCTGCACATTCATAACATTAACCTTTGTAGCACAAATTCCAGCTTACATGAGGTCTGTTTTTAATAAGACGAATCAATTCCATCCCACTTCTAAGGGCAGAAGTTGCTTGTTCGTATTACTAGTCAACAACTCAACACCATTTTTACTAACACTGCAGAAAGAGAGAGACCTAGCACATTCTAATGAAAAGTGAACAATTGTTTGGAAACTTGATAATGTGCTGTAATACATTAGCTGAAGAGTGGGCAGAAGCTGTGTTAAGAGAATTGACCTTTACATGCAATACCTTTTGAGAGATAGGGAGGAAGATATACATCACTAGCTAAGCAGAACAAGGAACAGAACAGAAAAAGGTGGGATAGGAATTTTGACAAAAAGGCAAGATTAGCTTATTTTTTGGTAAGTTTTTCAGATGAGAAACACCTACCTCTGGAAGCATTTTAAAACCAGAACATTAAGCAATTCTCCCATGATAGCTACTTCATATAATAGTGTTTTATTGCTCTGCATTTGTCTGAGTATCAGAATAACCTAATGTTTCACAATTACATAATGCTTTTTCGCTTTTAATCTCACAATAAATAAAAGGTGGGTGAATATTATGGGACTTTTTGCTGACTTCAGAGGGCTTTGAGTTTCCTATCACTCCTTTTCACAAATCTCCTTCATTCCTTTGCCCTTGTCTTAAGATGCTTTGTCCGCCCTTAAAAGAGTCAGAACAAATGACCTCATAGTTAGCAAAGACCAGTGAATAACACTAAGTGATAGCTAAATTCATCAATAAACCTTTTTAAGCTCCTTTGTCACCCAAGGAACCAAACTGGAAACTGGACAGTAGCTAACCCAAGTAATTTCAGAACTGGAGGTTTGTTAATTGGTGTAATTGCAGAAATGAGTAATATAACCATTACCCATGCCTTGTTAATGTTTATATTTAATGAAGTGTATTTTATAGTGTTCTCTTATTTTCAATTCCCAGCTTATTGCATGCTCTTGCACTAGAAATGCATTTCCTGCATTGTTGCCATTGCTGGGGGAAGCTGATGGTGTTGATGGTCAGGCTGTTTGCTCTAGGAATGGAGTGGTATGTTTGACCTTGGCGTGAGCTTCCTTCCCTAATGTCACGCGTGCGGTCTTGCAGTGCCTTGCTGTACCCAGAAGTGGAGCAGAGGGAGAGGGCTCATGGGGACCGGTCAAGTCACAGATGGAGAGCTGATCACTGAGGTGTGATCAGAAGCAGCTCCACAAACATGCTGGAGGAGCTCCGCTTGTTCAGTCCATTGGGAATTTAAAGATACAAATGGGGTGTATCGTTGCCTTGGTTAAGGGTTTAGCAGTGTGTGGTTGGTAAAGTCAACATTCAGCCAAGCATTTCAGTCATACAGTCAAGAAACAAATAGCTGGTAATGTTGATAGCCACTTTATTATTACTAGGTTTGAGAGTTAATATCAAGAAAGATAAATATGACATTTCACCCTACGATTTGCCAGGCCACCCTTTTTTGCATGGTGATGAAGACAGCCCTTCTTCATATCTATTTATAACACTAGCAGGGTCTGCAGTTTAATGCTTTCAAGACAAGTGAAGTTTCTCACTCAGAATCCTCCTGCAAATTTCTGCAGCAAATTCCAGGGTTACAGAATTCCAGAATTCACAGGGGCCCACACAGTTTTAGGTCACTTAATTCAGGAAGCATTTAAACCTCCACTGAGTGTGGACAACCACATCTAGTTCTATTTCATGATGCTTCCGTGTCTGATTTTCAGTTCTGAGTTCTTCTTGCACTGCTGAATATGATGGTTTTTTGGGTCCATTCAAACCTGAAACTCAGAGAATGTGAACTCAAAAGCTAAAGAAATTGTTTGTGCAGTCCTCCCTAAAGTGAAACTGCTGCTGAGCGCCTGTGGCCAAAACAGTCTTCTCCTTCCAGTTCATCAAGGACAACCTGTCCTAGTGCCATGCCAACATTTCTTGCTTTCCATCGCATCTCTCGGGTAAGCCCCATAAGCAGTGACCTTGTGACTAAATGCCTGCCAGATCTTCTTTCTGGCAAAAACAGCTGCTACTCTTGGCACATTGAAATGCCTGTTCAAATTTTAGGAACTCCTCTATGAGGTGTTCATTTTATTTTCCTTGTGGAGGAGCATTTCTCTAATAAGCAGAAAGACTATGGAATTACAAAATATAACTGGAAACACTGGTGGGAATTAGCTGCTTTTGCAGCATGGGCTGTCATTTTGTGATACTTTCTTTTAAAATATAAATGTCATCATTCATGATACCAAGAAGTAATTCATTCTATTTAAAAATGCAATTGGAAATTTAAGTCGGTAATGCGTAATGCTCTGCATTTACATTGGACTTTTTGATACCAGCTTATGACTTCAAGGTCTGGAAGTATATTAAGGGCCAAACCTTAAAATATGTATTTAGACTTCTTAATATTGTACGTAGACAAATAGTGGGATTTTCAAAAGGGTAAATGTACAGGTAATATTCTGGACTGATGTAAGTGTGATTTTCACCTTAGAGGTGTTTTAAAATAGTTATGGGGGTTTTGGATAGTTCACAAAACTAAGCAAAGCTTGTTAGCCCCTGCCCAGAACAGACTGTCTGGATTTATCTTATTTGTTTCCTGGCAATGAGAGATTTGAAAATCACACTTGGTGCCTTTCTGGCACCTAAATGTACTGAAAAATATGGCCCCAGTTTCTTAAAAATTTATTTGGGAAGTGGCATCAAGTCACTTTAATAACAGATATTTTTGAGTGTGTGTAAACACCTCTAACCCCTGCCTTGCACCTGGCAATGTGGTATTTGGGAGTGAACAAAATATCACCAGCCCATTTCTGTGAAATAGGATCAGTGGGCGGCCAACACCAGGATATTTACAGCATGAATTATGATAAAGAGTCCCTGGACAGACAAGTTGGGGTTTGAAGATGGATGAATCTCCCACTTCCAGATAGAGATGCTGTGTCAGGTTTTTTATCCATGTATCAACACAAAGATTCCCTATACAGAGCCTGTAATATGGCATGTGGACAACTTGTTTCTTAGTGAGGGGGTATCTATGGTCTGCAGGTGTCAAGACTGGATTTGCCTTTCTGGAACACGATTTATATACAATGCATGACGGATTTAAAATTAAACCTTTGGCAAAAAACCAATCTCACAGACTATATGATTTTTGTTTTGTTTCTAGATGGGTGTTTAGAGACAGTTGAGGAATGTTATGACTTTGGTCCAGGCCAGCAACGGACATGCCTTTGGTATTAATAGTATTTAACATAATGTAATTGCATTAATGCTGGCTAAGTGTATTCCTGTTGAAAACTTGTATTGATTGTTAATAGTAAAGCTGTAGCCTTTTAACACCAACTGTTGATTCATTGTCTGTGGAAGCTAGGAGTCTTAAGGGCAAGGGTAATTTATACTTGCCAAATCACTTAGAGAAAATTCCAAGTACACTGAAATTTGCATATTCAGAAATATAAAGGGTAATTAGGGATAGGCTAAATATTTACCCATTTCTCTGTTTTAAATCACAAACTTGGAATGAACTGGCTGACTCAAGATTTTCCGATTGGAAGCAAATTACAAAAAGAAACTCAGTCCCCCGCAAGTCATGATAAAATATTTTATGGTCTCATAACATCTCAAGTTTGAGGAGGGAAAAAACAAAACACAACTCCCCTCCCCAACCCTAAGTCTCATACTGGTTCACAACCTCGCAAAGGGTTCCCCAGCTGTGTTTCTAAGTCAATAAAGGGAAAGCAGCTTATGAAGAAGTTCTATCAAATTTAGCAGAACAAAACCTATAGGATTCTATTGATATTAATGGGTTTCTGTTACTCTAGAATTACGCAGGGATCCCACAGTATAAAAGCTGATGGATAGTTCTCTCTCTCTGCAGTTTTGCATCAGCCTACAGAGCTCTGAAACAGAGATACAGTTCTCTGTTAAAACCCGTGGGATGGGGGAAAAGAATGAAGAAAACATGTATTTGTTAATATAACAGATTTTTTTTTATAAGAGCTTAGAAAAAGCAAATAATGAAATATGCATTTCATGTTGATGAATAAGAATTGGGACAAGAATGTTTATTTTAAAATGAATATCTAGCCCTTTAACTTTTTTTTTTACATACCTGACTGTTTGAATCATTCATAGAACAAACCCCTAATTATTCACCCAGATACTTCAGCACCTGAATAGCTCTGCGTACCTGTGTTGTCTCAGTGAAATAATGTGAAAGTGCAGCTTATAAATGCCCTGAATGGACCCTTTAGTCTGTAAGGTTTTCCAGTAAAAACAGAGTGGGTGAAAAATATAAAATTGCTGTAAGGTCATCGTGCTACATGCTACGGTGCTATTGTTTCTCTCACCCTTATCTGGCTTTATTCTGGATGACCACTCGAAGATTCACCTTTGAATGTGTAGAAGAATGGTTTATTTTTTTTTGTTTGTTCTGGTTTCATTAATTTGTGGATTAACCCAGGAGAAGAAGCAATTGCACTCGTAGCCCCATCAAGTGACATTTGGTTCCTTCTATTTTTCTTCATTTCCCTAATATTTGCTGTGCTTTATACATTCCTTCTCTTGCCTTTTCTTTTCTCATTTCTCAGCCTCCTCTTCTCTCCCAGGACTGCCTTTTGACACCCTTAAGCAGTGAATTGTTCTTTGCTTACTGTAGTACTCACATCAATCTTGTGGTTGTGGCTCTGGCCCTTATTCCTCATTCCATAATAGTTTCCCTTCCTCCCCCACCTCTTCTCTTTTATCTGTCTTTTAGGAGAATAATGTCTTTCAAAACTTTAGTGAGTGGGAATAGCAGTGTCTGTGAATATTTATTTGCTGTATAAATACTCCAAAGGTTTTTCTTCATAGGGGCCACCCACATTGCTGCCTGTTTCTAGAGCATCTTATGTTATTTTTCTGTGCAATGAAACCTCACGTGTTTTGCTAATTTTCTTGAGTAAAGATCTGCTCCGGTTTCTGACATTTTCATCTGCATTTGGTAAAAATGAAAAAGAAAAATCAAGAGGTCTTCTATGTCACCTAAAAGTAGGAGAGCTTCACTTCTTGAACGTTGCACTCTAATTTCTCTTGCCCAAATTGTGTAAATCCTGTGCAGACTCTGTGTTGGCTCCTCTTTGTGTAAGGTTGGGAGATGTTTATTCCCCGTATGAGCCCTGGGCTGCCATATATTTTGAGTGAACATTTGAGAGGTTCTTCTGAGTGGATTTCCAGGAGGCTACCTGACTGATGGACTGGCACTTCCCTCTTAGGGGTGTGGTGGTTCATCTTTCCACTGTGTAGTTTTGGCCTTTCCATGTGGTGTAAATGGTTTGGAGTGAGACTGAGAAATCTGCCAGTACCTTTATCTTCCTTGGCCTTACCTTGCCAAACTGCATAGGTACAAACTCCTCTTTAAGCATGTGAGGACTGGTAAATTCAGTGGGACTACTCATATGCTTAAAATTAAGCTCTCTGTACTTAAGGGCTACAGTGATGCCTTACGGCTGGCATCCTGAATATTGCTCATTGATTCTGTTGCTGGAACCTAGCCACAAAAATGGTTCCAGTTGTTTTTAATGGATTTCCTACAAAGACACTGGGAAACCCACTCAAAATAACATTCAGTCACTTGACGTTTCAGTGTCTGCTTTGCACTAATGAACTCCTACGCTTAATTTGGTCTTGTTAGGACACAGTGCTTCCTGAAACCTGAAGTTTAATAGAGATGAAGCGATTTTACTGGTGTAACCGTGAGCAGGAAGTTATCATCAATCCCATCTTTTTCAAGCATAACTTACAAGGCCTTTCTAATCTGATCAGCTTTCTTGAACACAGTATGTTGATGACTTGCTTCAAGTCATTCATGTGGAGATATTATACCTATTACATACGATAAAACAATATAAGGCAGATCAACTGCTTATAATCTAATTAGTTTGGTCTTCTCATTTACAGTTATGCCCTGAGTACAGCTGTGCAAAATTCACATAATTTGTTTCACAGAATTTTACACATTTTTCTTTTTTGTTTTGTTTAGCTTTATAACTCCAAGATTTCAGCTTTATTTGCAGCTTCAGTTAAATTGCTAGTCCCACCTCCAAAGCATATGAAATCAGATATATTTTTTTTCTAAGTCTGAACTATTTTCAGGGAGTAAATGAATCCATTTAAAGTAAAGAAAAAAAATAAAGTAAATTCTTTGCTATGAGTTTTCATGAAAAAATGCCAAGTAGTTCCAGTTTCAGTCCAGATGTCGCAGGTACTTTCAGTTATGAATGGATCTGGTTCAAAACTGTGGGATCAGAGTTTTTGATGAACTATCACGAGTACGGTAAAGCCAGTACATTACAGATCAAGAGACCTTTCTCAATTCAAGTATTGCAGCCTGTGATCAGTTCATCTGTGATACATCAGCATAAAAGTAGGTTGTGTCCTTTTTCTTCCCCTTTGGATTTAGGGATTTGAAAACATAAAAAATATTCATATACAACTTGTAATTACTTTTACTTACGTAGATCTTAGTACAAAATCCTATCAAAGCATGACCATGTCTTCAGCTTGAAATATGCAGAGTACCTGTGGGGGACTCCGGGAAAGACACTCAGCTTTCTGCTGTGGATGTCCCTGGGAAAACACTTTGGATAAATAATAATAAAAAACCCCCAAACTATTACAGAGATATTGCTTTTTGGAGGTCTTCAAATGCACAAACCCTTTTCAGCTGCTTTTGGGTTTCCACAAGCAAGAGGACCAGAAGAGAGAAGTACTAAATTCTATCTGTTTGCGCACGGGACAGTGTTGAAGTGCACTTTTGCATCATTTCTATCACGAGCTAAATCTAATTCACTTCAGTTGATTTGTTTAGTTTCGACATTGATAGAAATAGAAAGTATTATTAATTTTTAGTAAATTGCTCTCTATATAAATGAATGACTGGAAGATAGGGCCTGAATTTCTTTCTAGAGTACATGAAGGATGCATTTGTTCATCATGTTTCCATATATCTTTGGCAGGGAATACTCTGGCTAAATTTAAAGGGTAATAAGTGGGTTGTAGCAGAATAAATTGTTTTACTTAGATTTCAGTCCTAAAAGCAGGCATCTTGCAATCCACGTATTTATATCTGATGCTTGAATAACATAGCTTGTATTACTCTTACCCTTCCTTGAAGCAAATGCTTGGAAAATAATACATTGGCAAATAGTTTCCTTTTTTTTTTCCTCCTCCTTTTTACCTTGTACTCCCTGTACTCTCTAGCTGCTTAGTATGTAACAAGCAGAACTTGAGTATTGCCAAGACTTGCATAAACAATGTCTATTGCTTTTGGTTTAATTTCTTAGGAAAGTGGGAACTAATTTTTAAAATAGATATTACAGTCAGAGGATGTGTTTTATTGGATGGCACAAATATTAAGAAATAGAGGTTTGAGACCCTCAAATTACAATGCCTTTACTATTTTTTTTAATGTATTACTGCTGGTGGTAGATTGTATTAACATTGTCAATATCATTTATTTAAGATTTGTCAAACGTTTGCTTTAGCTGTTACCATCAGAATAAGAATGTGTAAATTTTATTTACATTAACAATACATTCAACTTAGCTGTTATTGCAATGTATTGATTTGGTTTCTGGAGCTTGCTTGGATTGCTGGAAGGACTCTGCTTTTTTTCTTTTCCGTGGCCTTAGCGACGTTCACGCTTTTATGGTGACTCCTAATCCAACGGTGGGCTGAACAAGTATCCACTTAGTCATTTAGTCAAGTTTTATATCCTACTTCTTGTCTTTTTTTTTTTTTTTTTTGCAGTAATCTGTCGAAAGCTTGCAGTTAGTTTGTACGTAACCTTTAATTCAGCTATTGTTAGCACTTTTGTTTGCCAGTAAAGGATTCTGAAATTTTCATCAGGATGCACACTCTTAATAGGGAAATTTAATTATTCCCCCAGTACTTCAGAGCCCTCACTGGCACCCGAGTTACACACACTTCATGTGTACTGCGTAACCTTCAGCTCCCAGTCAACAGCCTACGGTGTACTTCACGGGCTAGGAGGAGCAGGTTTTTTTGGATATTATTAGCATTATTATGGCTACAAGGACA
>NW_009260274.1:3668577-3718577 GCF_000687185.1 Egretta garzetta | reverse complement strand
TAAGAAATCCTGCAACGTATCCTTTCTTTTTCTCCACTGTAGAAAGTCAGCTGTGGCTGTATCTTCACCAGACTCTGAAACAGCAGCATCTCAAAGGAAGCCGTTTGGATCCCAGGCAGTTGTGTAAGCATGCAGCTTGTCGCCTGTGGAGGTTCTTTGGTGGCATTGCTGTGGTGTGGCTGAACAGTAGTGGTTTAGAGAAATGAAGGCTGGGAATTCTCCACTGTGCTGTGGGGTTTTTGACCACCTTCTGCTTGGGAAGCTTCATTTAGGGCAAGAAGTTCTTACTTCATCCTCAGCCTCTTTTGTCCTGGACATGTTGCCAGATGTAAGTTGGGCATGGGGCTAAAGGTTTGCCTATATATCTTAATTCCTTAAAATATGTGACTGGTAGAAGAATATGTATACTATATTCAGAACAAAAAGATTTAGTAATTCTTGGGCAGCATCATTCAAAAATGAAAAGTGCTGAGAAGGTGCAGACAGATGCGATGAGACCTAGCATGTCTACAGTACTCTGGTACCCAGGGCTGTAGCTCCTCTGGCTTCCCAGCTGAATGTTGTTTAGTCACATGGGAAAACCTGCTGAAAACCATGAAGTTATTTCTGAAATGAAAATCAGATACATGACTTCAAAGTCTACTGAACTGTGGCATCAGTCTTGAATGACATGTAAATTGGTATTAATAGGGTTTGTTTGTATGAAAGGAGCATGGCCCTAATATTGCTGGCATGGTGGTGATGACAGCTGTAGTAGGGTACTAGTGGCTTGCATTGATGAGACATCGATCCACTGAATCCCTTGATTAATAAATAGTATGTCTGGATTCTTTGAAATGAAAATTTCTACAGAAAGCCAAAAGCTGCTCATAACTTGGTCTGGAAAATAAGGAACGTTAAGGTGTTGCAGGTGGGTTAGTTATAATTTAAATCTAGTTTTAAGGCAGTGCATATGGTCCTGTAGGTTCTTTAGTCACAAAGTTGAGGTAATAGAGCAAGTTTGGAAATACATAATTTATGTAGGCTTCTAGATCTGGATGTCTGTAGATATCCAGTTGCAGTCAGTTATAGTCACTATAGTTCTGAAAATTAGCAAGAGTTTTCTTGGAGGAGGAGGTGTGGGGTTTTTTCCCCTCCACCTTTTGCTCCCCTTTTTTTCCACATTATTTTTCTAACCTGTGGAAATTTAACTTGAAATAACTGTCAAATAGTATTTTCAGAACAATCAATTTGGTTCTTACAGACATAATTGTGAAAAAAGAAAACAACCCTGGACTTCTCAAAACAGGTACTGTAGGCTGCAGACGTGGTAGGTACCTCCTCCTACAGATGCTCGTGATCTTTAAAAGAAGCATTTAGGTCTTGAGGTTATTTAAAGATTCCTAATTTTTTTACTTGTCTTTTAGACTTTATTTAGCTATGCAAGATATCACCATATTCAGTATTTTTTATAATAAACATGTCTAGTCAAAGAAAGCATTAATGAAGCAATTCCCCAAATAAAACAGCCCATCATATCTGAGTTGCAGCAGAGAGAAAGTGTGGTCTTTGTAGTTTAATCAAGATCACAAGACTTGTTTTGAGCGTCTGTCATCTTTAATTTTACGGCACTTCATTTCAGAGTGGGACTGCCAGGGTCACATGCAATTAAAACACAGGCAAGATTTGTCTTGTGAAATCTTAACATAAAAAGTAATGTGTTACTCTATTTTAACTTTTCTACTGAACTCTGTGAACTCACTAATTACTTTTCCCCCTCTTGTCACCTTTTTGATATGACATGTATTTTATAAAGGAGATAGAAGTTTGGATTTTTTTTTCTATCATGCATATGATTGAGGATAACAAAATTAAACCGGAGAAAAAAGGAAATGTATTTTTCAGAAATACATTTTTAGAAATATCTGAGCATTACTGCTTCAATTACAAAGGGACTGGAGGATCAAATTCTAGGAAATAACTATTAATCTGCTTAACTAGGGCAGGTAGAAGCGTAATAGCAGACCAGGGATTTTAGTGAGGCCAATCACACAGACCGGAGTTTATTCTCTTGAGTGGGGTGACAGGGGACGGGCAAAGGGACTTTAATGTGGTGGGCCATGAGAAGCACTAAAAACTGGTATCTATGTAGCTGCTTTATAGCTTTAGCCCAGTTGTTGCATCGTAGTGATCAGTAAATTGCATGGACCCTTATTAACCTTATTGATAAGGAGCTTAGGGAAGTCCCATTCAGTCCAGAATATATTCTTCTTTTTGTTCTCCTGTCTGTCTCAGTTTGCAATCCCAGTCTCTTTGTACAGAAATCCTTTATGTTGCACCTCAAAATTCTGTGCAAGTACTCTGCTCATTTAACTTGGAGCAAGGGAACTGTAGAGCAGAAAGGGTTGGAGTACGCATGGGGCCACAGGCCTATTTAAATATAGCTGGGACACCTGGAGAATGTTTGAAAAATTTCTTTTAAAGAATCTTTTATATTGTTCTTCTTGCAGTGCAGCTGGGGTCTGTGGGGATCAGGGGATTATTTTTGATACCTGTCTAAAAGAGTTATGTCTACACTGATTTCCATCCCTTGCTACTAATTAACCTTATTGTATACAGGAAACAGTCTATTTAATACCTGCATTCTTTCTGTAATGCCAAGTAAAATGAAATCTAGTGTGAAATCTAGTTAGCATTTGCCTTTTTGAAGTCATTTTTGAGTTTCCAGTCTGGGTGACTGTGACCTCAAAACTGAAAGCTATAAAAATGGTCCCAATTTCAGCTCAATGGGAGTTTCTTGAAGATTCCCTGTTCACCTGGACTTGCATATGTAGTAAATTGCCCATCTTGGCACTTAACAGTCTTTTCCCAGGAACCATCTCTTTCTGGGTCACTCATAGCCCTGCAAAGCACATATGTTCCTGCAGTTCCTCCTAACTAAGGGAGTCTCCTCCTTTCTGCTGGAAAGATCACACTTGGCTGTTTCAATGTACAGAGACTTATAAAAATTTAAATAGCAATGGTAAAAACAGATACATTAAGGAGAACAAGGAATGATGTTTTAAATATGTCACCCGCAAACATAGAGGGTGGTGAGGGCTAGCTCGGTGACTGAGAGGAACTTAAACTGTAAAATGGAGGGCAAAAATGTGGATGATGTACCATGCTTTAAAGCACCTTTAAAAACCTACTGAACAACCCTGGTTTTGATCGTGTGTGCTCCAACATGCAGATACAGGAGTCATTACCGTACAGCGTGATCTCTGAAAAAAATAGGCACTAAAATGAAGTTTCTCGTGTATTTGATGAGGAAGTGTTCCCCTGGATGTCATAAGGCTGAACCGAGCCCTGTGGCCCTGCCTTCTCTGCAGGCCCCTGACTGCATCCCTGATGAAGTAGGGACCAAAGGCAGCCTTTGATTTTTATGGGAGACTGGTTTGGTGTCTGAAAGAGGACTCGGGTCAGGTGTCTGGGTCGTTCTGTTGGGGACAGGCCAGCTGCATAAGCTTGGGACTCTTTAACAAAAAAATCCTGAAGAAAGGGCCACCGTTTAACACTAAATTTGCTGCATTTAGTATGAAAAGATGATACCCAGAACAAAGCCAGTCAAAACAAAGGAAAACAGGGGAAAAAAAAAAAAAACCAAACCCAAGTCTTTTTAATACTGACTGTGCACCAGTATTGACAGCATAGACATTAAACAAAGGTTGGAGTTGCTAGTTTGATTTATTTGTTAGAATTAAAGCTTGGTGGAAGCACCAAAGGAATAGGATGTTGATATCATTAGTTATAATCTAGTTGGGAAGAATGAGAAGTATTGTTTTCAGTCCTGTTGGGGTTTGTCAGGTGACTTGGCTATTGGAAATTGTGCTTGATGGCAGAAATAGTCTTTTGGGCTTGAAGTACTGAGTGTATGTAGGTGTCCATCCCTATGGCTAAGTGGCCACGTTGAGGATCAGAGATTCCATGTACAGAGCCTGAAAGGTGCCTCTAGATCCCTCTGTATAACTAACCTTCAAGAAAAGGGAGATAATTTTTTTTCATTTGCCACTTTCCTTCCATTTCCTATATTTTATACTTATTTTGGTCAATAAAGTAATGTTCATTTATGTTTTACACCATTCTCAAGAAAACACATTTCTTGCAGTGCAGCCTTTCCAAAAACAACAGAAATAATCTGGTTTAACTATAAAAGATTTTATTATTGTTATTATTTTTTTTCTTCTGCCTTTCCTACTAAGCTCCACTGCAAAACAGCTAGAAATTTTCATTTTCAAAACATTAGTACAGCAAATTGCCATCTTTCTGTGCACGGCATTCTCTATGTACTCATCATCTGAATGATTCCGGATCACTCTCTGGCAGCGTGAGTCACAGCATGCCCTCATGCCTGCCTCTTTTTCAATTATATCTAAGAGGAAGACTGCTGGAGACCCATTTTTTCATCTTGCCCAGGACCCCAAAAGTGCCAGATCTCATTTCAATATAATATTATGACAGTATGATAAAATGGATGTTAACAGGACACTGACTAATATGATCCGTAGAGAAATGATAGAACAATACAGTATCAGGCAGATTGTATTACTAATGTGCATTTGATGGACACAAAGTTCCCTTTGTAAACAGAGGCCTAAGGTTTAATCCTTATATCCTATGATCCTAGTTAGTGTTCCAAGATATTCTGCAGCAGGACTGAAATTTTTGCATTCTTAAATGAAATACAAGCATTTTATTTTATCATAGGGCTCTCGATATCACTCCCAATTTACTAATGAAACTTGGCATTCAAATGACTCATAAGCATGTACTGCAAAGCATAAAAATAGATTAATGTGGCATACGTTTCTTTCCCCATAAAAACGCACCTTCATATAATCTCGGTGCTGTCTTATTCAACAAAAAGTATGTCATTTCCTTCCCCTAGCAGGTTGAGTTAAAAATGAGCTAAATGCGTGAGAAAGCCATTACTGCACTAATGAAAAGCTTGATACCGTTTGAATTTTTCATCATGGGATATTTGTTCTGTAGCACACAGCACTAATATTTACTGTCACCGGTACAGTATGCACGGTAATTAAGTTACAGTCAGCGACATGGTGGATGTTAAGCAAAGATGTTCCTGTGCGAGCTTGGACCTCTTTTGAAGATATTTCACATGAGAAAGCCCTTCAGACATTTGTAGGTTTGAATGATGAAGTGGTGGGGAGAAAAAAGGGCTGATTTCAGTGTCTGATATAACCTCTCTATTTGCTTTGCTATGTGCTTCTATAACCAGAAGGATGGTTAAGGCCATCTCAGGTCCTCACTTGACTGAACAGGGATTGTGTGAGGGAAATCAGTACCACTGTGACTGTTCTTACTCTAGACAATGGACTGAGATAACAAAACAACTCCTTAGCCAAAATCATTATCCTCATGGAGAACATGGACAGTGATCTCACCTGCTTCATCTGTGGTGGCAGGATGCTCTTGGTGCTCTTGGTTGTTCAACGCGAAGCTGAGCAAGAGGCCTATGTAGCAATGCAGGGTGGCTGGCTACCTCCCTCTCTTCCTCCTCTTCCCTTGATAATGACTTCAGAAGGTTCTTAGGTGAAATTAATAAAATAAACTTAGGGACAGATGCAATTGTGGCTATAGTAACACATTCCTCTCCATTGTCCATACAGGAGATGTGCTAGGGCCAGAGTATGAGCTTCAAGGGCAAGACTAGTTTTTTTCATCAAACTCGTCTCATGTTTTCAGGAGAGTTCTTTCCATAAGCACAGTCTCTTTGGAGGGCACCAGAAAATCTGGAATGTGCCAAATATCCCGAGTGATCCAGCTTTTTCTTGCCAAACTGTCTATCCATTTTGACAGTGTCCTCCCACGCTCCCTTTCCCTCCACCACTTAGTGACACAGGCCACATCTGGGCTCTTTTTGACACAACCTGGCCGTGGGTTCCTGGAGATAATTGTCAGACACATCTGTTATTTTGTGCATGTACCTGTGTCTTGACAACTGGGTATGGTATAAGTTTAAATAAGTAAATCAGAGATGTGTTCAGAGCTGTCTAAACCTCGGGAACCTCTGGCACGTTTATGGTCGGATGAACTTCTGACAAATCCCACAACTTCCTCATCATTAGGTGAGCACAGAAAGTCCCGAGTCCTGACTGTGAGGCGTCTGTCACCCCACGCTACTGGAGTCAGCGAGTCCAAAAGGAGCAGTTTCTATTAGCAGAAGATTTGCCCCCCCACACACATTATGCTTGGCAAGTGGCCTGAGACAGATGCACGCTTGCTTCTTAATTAGATAGCTTTTCTTTTTTTTTTTCTATCCAGTAAGTTCTCCTGGTCGCTTCCACAGGAGAGTGGCTGTAGGAAAGGCAAGAAGCACAACTTTTGACCCTGGTAGCCTTGCAAAGCATGCTTGAATTAAGGCAGAAAAAGGCATCCCAACCTGATATGCGAGTGATAAGATTCCTTCTGCACTCAGGCATGTTTGGAGTCAAATGTTCAAAATCTTTTATGAATGAATCCCCAGCTGTCCAGATAAGAAGGGATTAAAAAAAGTTTTGGCCTTCACAAGGTAAAATCTAAGGTCTGGCTGGGTAGAAACTATTTAGGATACAAAGCGATTAAAGCCTCATGAGACTAAATGGGAAATTCTGCGTCCTGGAAAGATGTTTTAGGTAGTTTGTTGTAATGCCAGCCATCGCAGGGTGCCTGAGGAGAGCATGTGGCACTGCCCTGGCTGGGCTTGCAGCCCCTTAGGACACGGATCTCAAGGCTTCACCTCTCTTTGCTATTTGTTTCAAAGCCATATTTTCATTGGAAGTGCCTGCTGATGATCTTGGGGGAAAATGGCATTGCTTCTGAGGTGGAGCCTTCCTCTTCCTTTGCATTTAACATGATCACAGGTTTACCTAGCAGCACCTATTTCTGTAGCAAAGAGCCTGTTTGTACAGGCAGGCTATCAAAAAAAAAAAAAAAAGGTTTTTTCCATAATAACATGGGTCATATACATTGGCAGAAAATGGAAGAGGAAATTTCCTTTAGGCTCTTTCTGCCCAAATACATCCCATGTTCCCTGATCCTCCCTGTATTTTCCTAGCTTCCTTAAAGCTATTTGGGATGTTATTTGAGAGAAGCTAGTTTACTGAAGACCTGTAATCTAGGAACAGTATTGCCAAAGAGGTTCAGATTACCTGAAATACAGGCTGTGTGCAAGGAGTTATGATATCATGGCAAAGAGAGTGAAAAATAAGGGTAAACTGCCTCTGGAGGATTGCAGCTCCCTGGACCGAGTCTCTTGATATGGGCCAAGCCTGAGGGTCTGGACATGCGCTCAGGTGGAAGGTACCTGGAGGAGCAGAGGCACATCTCTTCTCCTTTATCCATTATTGGGACTTCTGCTTGACAGAGCAAAGCTGGCTTAGATTAGGAAAAAAATTAGTTTGCTGTGGCAGTAGGTGCTCTGTTTCTTCCAGAAAGTGGAAAAAGAGGTCTCTGTCCTCCCTCTCGTTCTTTCTTACACTCTCTCCAGTGATCACAGGGAATGAGTAACTTGTAACATCCCACAGCTTCTCCATCAATGCTTGTGCCGAGTCTGCCTAAGTCACTTAAAAGGCCCAAATTTTTAATCTATGAGCTGGAGATAATGTGCTCCATGACAGACTCTTGAGAATGGGTGAGTCTTTGTCCCTGTGCCAGGGGGTTCCTGACGGTAGAAGAGCACTTGGGGCAGGAGAATGCAAACCCAGAAAATGAACCACGTCTCAGTTCAATCTTCTTGTGTTTCAGGGGAAATATTAAATTGTCCAGTCAAGGAAATGTTTTGATTTCCAAACCCATTCCTTTTTTTTTTTCCCCCTCCCCCTTTGTTTTGGGAAATGAGAAAAATATATAAAAGCAAGTTATTAATAAAACATCCATTATGCCCATGGGACAGAGGTCCTTCCGTATTGTTCAGATGGCATGTTTATTGTTGACATCTCTCTTTTCTCTGAGTATGCACAGAACCCTGAAATCCTTTTACATTTTTAATAAGATTATTTCTTTTTTCAATCTAGTGCAAGGAAACCGCATCTGCAATATGCATAATACTCTCAAAAAACTGCAGCATCAGAGGGAAAGCATTGCCAATGTTTTTGGCTATCTACACTTCAAAGAGACCGCGTGGCCTGTGTCTGTTCAGTATCTGTGAAATTGCTTTTGACTCACAGTTAAATGTGGATCTCAAACTAAAAAAACAAGTATCTGTAAAGGATCACCTATGTGCTTCATCTTCAGTCTGTGACGGCGCAATCTTAGAGTGCAGCGGTCTTGAGGGAGCAGATTCACAACATAGGATCCTAGCTCGTCTTGCAGTAGATCCCACATCACTGTGCTGACATAGGCTCCGTTTCAATTTCGAAAATCGAAAGGCAAAAGCAGTCTTTCGCACTGGTGTCCTGTGGGTAAGCCAATACCATGAAGCCTGCGAGGGGCTCAGAAACGAAGGTGAAAGTGTTCAGGCAGGTACCAGATACCTTTAATCTGATCCCCGCAGCACGTATTTTCTTCCCAGGCTGAATACATACTTACACAACAGAAAATCTGCGACAACCTAGAACTCTCTGGCTGTTGCCAAGTGGCAAAATGGCTTAGATCTGGATTGGATTTGAGGGTTCGAAGACAGGCTTTTACCATCCCAACAGCCAGGAAATTGCCATTAATCATCAGCCCTACAGGAGCGTGTCCATCGGAAAGAGAGCTACAGTGCAGGCGCGCAGATGGTTTTGCTTTGCTGGGCGTATACATTGGGTATGCTAGAGGTGGTGCAGAGCACATGGTGGCCATGTTGTCATTGCTGTTGTTATACATACAAATACATTATTATCAACCCTATGGGAAGGCTGAGGCCTTTGGGTCACAGTGCAGGAGCAGAGCTGCTGCTGGGCAGTCTTTTCCCACCCTGCCTTCCCTCCTCCTGCTGACTGCCAGGGTTGTGTGGCTGAGGCTGCTGATGCGAATTTGGGTAGCTGCAAGGTGAGATGGCCACAAGGTAGAAACCAGCAGCACTGATATGTTGTGCGTATGGACCAGAAATACCATTCAATTCCCTTGTGAATCTGTTCCATGGGGAGCACTAAGGACAAGTCAGGTCTTCAGTACAGAGGAGCAATCAGGTACAAACAAGCTACTTGATTCTTTTAAGAGCTGAAAAGAGATCAGTACAGAGAATATTAAGGATCCTTTCACCTTGAATACTTGGGGTTTTGTTTAAAAGGGCAGAATAGATACACAGAGCATCCAGTGAAAGACAGAGCAAGTTATAAGGGGTGTGGAAGATCTTCCATACGAGAGAAGGTTAAATTGATTAAGAGACAAATGAGAGGTGATATGTTAGTGGTATATAGGAGAGTGAATTGCCAGAAGACGTCAGTCAGATGATCCTATTTAGCCTTTCCCATAAATCAAGAGCAAGTGGAGTGCTATACAATAATGCTAAAAGCTAATGAATTTAAAAGTGATACAAGTAAAATATTTTCTTACATGGTGCATAATTAACCTGGGAAATTCATCAGATACCATTAAGACAAAGAGCCTAGCAGGATTAAAAATGGATAATAAGTGACAGAAACTACATAAAGATAGAAATGTATACAGGGTGTTCAGCCATTTATTTAAAACCATTTGCTGCCTGGTGCTGCAAAGAAACATCTCCTGTGGGAAAGCAAGACGTAATGATTGGACTTCTTGTAGCTTTTTCACTGCAGCAGGTAGACTGGAGGCTGAGCAATGGACTGGTCAAACTGCTTTCGATATGGTCACTCATTTTCCAGAACAGAGGATGCACCTCCACCTACCCAAAATTGCAACCAGAAAACACTCAAAAAGGTTCTGAGCTGCTTCTTTGGAAGCTACTGAGCTTTGAGACAGTGTGGAAATCACTGGTGGGGAGGTAGCCACTCTTTTTAACTCCCAGACACACATCCAAGAAGTGTACGGGTAGGAGCTGAACATAAGAATTGTATTTTGACACAGGCGGAGGAGAATCATGTGAAATTTATGAGTCTGCCTTTTATTAACTGAAATGTGCTCTGAAGTGGTGGTGTTTTGTGGGTAGTTAATTGGCATGCATTCTGAACTTGCAGTGTTTTATGGGCCCTCTTCAACTTCTTAAACAGAGCTGTCAGCTTCTACTGAAGCTGTAAGATATTGCCCCAGGTTTTACAGCACGCACAAAGGTTTTTGGAGGTGCGTGGACAAGGCTGCTTTGCCGTGTGGTGGTGGGTTCCCTGCACTTCTGAAGTATTTCTGAGAGGTTAAGAGTCACCTTCAGAAAGCCAGCAAATTTCACCACCCTTTAGAGTTTGGAAGGCAAATTTCTACCTGTTCCTCTTTTCTCTGAGGCTGCCCTGCCCTCGGGTTGCAGGGATGAGCAAAGCTGAGTGCCTGCCACAACCCAAGTACAGGATTATATGGGCGAATTCAGAGGAGGCAAGATGTAGAATACAAAGTTTCTGGAAAAAATAAAAAAAAAAAAGAATGGGGCTGAATAAAATGAGCCCTAAAACCAGCTCTCTTTTGACACGGCTGGCTGTACGCCTTGGTTTCTCACATCACCGATGTGCAGCGGTATTGCATCCCCATTTCTTACATCTTGAGTTCTCAGCGCAGGTCTTTTTAAATTCAGGATATGGTTTGTGTGCAAAACTGAAGTGATGGTTCGTGTTTTGTATCCAGTGTGCAACCAGACCTTTGTAACAAGGATCGATAAGGAAAAATGGGCATTTATGCTCATAGTATTTCAGGTATGTTTGGAAGCACATAATTGCCGAGTCTAAAAATAGCATGCAGTATATAAGTGATAGTAGATGATATTAATTTGCTTTGATAACACATGGTGAATTGGCACAAGGATGAGATTGCTGCTTTGGTAGCATCCTACAAACATTCCCTCGATGAAACCTACTGACTAACGAGGCCTATAGCTCTCAAGCAGCGAAGGGTTTGGGTATGGCCGGACCCCAGCAGGCCACTTGCTGGAGAAATTTCTCATGTGTTGCCCTTGGTCCTTCGGGAAGGGTTGGGTTTTTTTAATTCAAAATGAGTTCTGGGGAAGGTTTCCTATGTTCTGCAAAACAAGCATTGCCCTGGGCACTATTTATGCATCCTGCAAAAATCAGGACTTGTGATTGAGACCTGCATCTGTGATTTTGTTCAGCTTCCTTATGCTCCACGTTTCCTTTCTGAAGCAGGAGTGCGATGCAGGGGAACCTGCTGTGCCGTGATAATATGTGCATTCCCCGAGGCTTGTCTTTCAGCCTCTTCTGAGAATTAGCCATGTAAAGTCTATACACTGCCTGATTACAGCGGTGATTATGGTCCCAACTTACTTTCCAGCTTTCTTCCAAATTCTACCCAGGGTCTATATACTACGTAGTAATTGATTAGCTGAACTTCTTGAGTGCCTTGGGCTGCATGGCAGTCTTTGGCTCTGTTGCAACAAGGGGTGCTTATGAAAACAGGCTGAGTGTTACCTGCACTGTAACTGTCCTAGCAGAGAGTTAAAGAACTATTAAAATACATGTGTATATATATGTAAATAAAAAGAGGCATGAAAATTTGTTCAGGACAGTTCACATGTCCTCTTTTAGCTGTAGCTCAGTAAGTCAGTCTGTCTTTCTCATCGTTTGCTCAGAAATCCTATTTTGCAGTTGAATTTCTTGAGTTAAAAACTGACAATTTTTCTTGCAAGGGTTTAAGTTTCAATAAATTGATTTTTTAATTTTTATTTTAATGAGAAATCTCTCTAGTTGGAAATGCCCTTTTCAGTTCTGTTACAGGTCCCTTTCTGATGTCTCCTTTTACGATAGTAATCCCAGCTACCAGGACAGCTGTCGTTTCACATGAGTTTGAGAAGATACTCTGTATAGGGAGAAGGTGCAGATAAACACACTGATTCTTGGACGTATTTGTCTCTGCTGCATTCTCAGCCTTCATTTTTCTGATCATTTACCATTAATAGCAATAGCTCCTTGCTTAAAATATCTATGGTCTTTCTCAAACTGAAGCTAGATCCTGAAAAAAAAGGTCTTCTGCAAGTCTAATTTTGACTCATTGAAAATTTAGCAAAGTTTGAGCAAAACTTCTACTAGTCTTATAAGTAACAACTGAAAGAGCAATGTGATGGTGATACAGGCCCAGTGAAGTACTCACAGAATCACAGAATCGCAAGGGTTGGAAGGGACCTCGGGAGATCATCTAGTCCAACCCCCCTGCTAAAGCAAGCTCTCCTAGAGCATTCTACACAGTGCTGGTCGGAGGCCAAACTTAGGCACATTTGGGATTTGGAAATACATGTGTCCAGCAACAAAAGAGTCTGCTAGAGCCCTGGGCTGTTAGCTTACTTATCAAAGAGCAAACTACGTGAGGAGGAGGAAAAAGAAACCCCGCTGCAGTTAAGGCTTGCAAATATTTTTCTCTTTTTCGCTCTTACCATCTTTTGTCCGGCTGCTTTCTACCCTGAGGGGCTGATGGCAGGAGCTGGGGGGCTGGCTCTTTGACTAACGGTAGAGTCAGTAATTCTTCCCACTGAATTCATGTCGATATTAAAGGGGACAGGGAGAAGACTGGTCTCTTGGGGAAGGGAGCAGCTTGGAAGCAAGGCACCGTTATTCCTTTCTGTCGTTGGGATGAGAAAGGATAGACAACTGCTATACGCCCCAGATGTATACGCTCCTCTGAGGAGACCCACCTGTGTCCTCCGAGAACTGGCTACCCACGTATCAGGCTTCTATCTTTAACAAAGCATTTTGTCGAGAAGTCAGCACGTTTATACCAAATTCATGTAAGGCGCCCTTCAAAACCAAAGAAAGGCTTATGTGTCCAAAAGTTTGCTTGATTTTTTTTTTTTTCACCCCCAACCAAACCAGTTGATCTTAAGAAAGATACAGATTCATTTCATAAGCCTTGTCTCGCTTATAAAAACAAGGAGAGGAGTCTCCCTGCTCCAAAGAAAGCTTAAAAGAAGATTAATTAATTAATTAAGAATCTTTTCTTCTGAGTGCAACAGGATCCAAGTAACAAGTGAACTTTTCATTTCCAGTAATAGCAGAAATTACTTCAATAGCATGATTGTGAGCACCCGTGGGGCCATAATGTGAATGGTCTTTATTAAGAAATAGACTGAACTTCTGACTATCTTTCTTCCAGTCATTTCCACAGGCTATAAACAGCGCCTGGTTTGTTGCTATTAAAAGAGTCTAAAGACGACGATGCTGAAAAGCATTACTGTTTAAGTACTCATGGCTTGATGTTAACATGAAAAATATTTTCTTGAAAGTAAAGTGAATTTGGGTTCTCCAGAACGTTATAGTTTTATGCAGAAGTGATTATGTTGAATACTTGTGATATGGGGGAGATATTTGTTTAGGTTGGTGTTTTTAATTACTGGTCACTACCCTTCTGTTTTTCTTGATTTTTCAGCCATGTCTGAAGCCAGAAAACATCTTGGGGCCATTTTTTATGTTTTCTTGGTGTTATTTTCTGCCTGTGTCAGTACCTGATGAAAGAGCCTGGTCTTCCTTAATGATCAGGCCTCATTATACATTTGTTCCCATAAATGACTGCTCTGAGGAGCAACCTTTCCTGAATAACATGGTATTTTGCAAAACGATGCTAAGTAAAAACTGAAGCGATCCATGATCTGCTGAGGTGATATTGAAGACATATCTCTCGTGCGCAGCAGACCTATGCATTAATCCTATGTTTTGGGGTCTTTAATTGCTTTAAATATTTGCTTCTAGATCTGTGTTTCACACATCTTATTTACATGGTTTATTTTTCATTTTATGAACAAATCGATAACCAGACAGACTCTTTACCACACTGGATTAGTTTTATTTATTCTCTTTGAACTTGATTAAAAAGCTGTCAAACATAAGTCTACATTTTATCAGCAGAATACTTTTACAAAACAGGGTAGGAGATGTGTATAGCTGGAAACATACATTTCAAAATGAAACAATATTTGATATATTCTAGACAGTTACCCTTTTGTTTATCCATGACAACTGAAACTAACCATCAAATGCATAAATTGATTCAAGTCTAGCCAAGTAATCCTAAGGGCATATGAAAAGGCTTTTTTTTAAAGTTCTTTCTAGATGAATTTAATGTAGTTCACCAATAAAGCATCCTCAGGAGCACAATACAAATGCTACAGAACATGAGATAGCTGGGGAAAGCGGGCAGATGTACAGTGTGATGAAGAATCAAAATGGATGTTACGTTAAAATGAGCAGCCATGCAATGTCTTCATTTCATGTACTGCATTTAAGTAAAAATGCCAAAGTTCCAATTGTGTTTTTAATTTTTTTTTAGGCACTGTTATGCAAATAATGACATTCTAGTGGTGCATTTTTCTTATTTGTTTAAAAGTATTGAATGTAATTTTTTTTGAACTCTTGGGGTAGGCAAATTGATTATTCATCATGTCTTTAACTTGCAATATATATCAAAGAGAAAGCTAAATTATACTCAGATTAGCTACAAATGATCTGCTATCACTGTTTTAATTTATTGACTTTAATATACATATTTTAATCCATCTCCCACAAAGCTCTTCAATTACTATTTGTCTTTCTGTGCCATTGCATATGTTGGTAAACAGCATTTTCTATGGTCTTTGGCCATATGCTGTATGCTCAGCTTGCAAAAAAAGTGACACTTGGAGTGCTAGCATAATGAAACTCTCAAAGGGTTAATGCAGAATACATATAGGCAAATGTTGACAATATTTTTTATTCCAATGTTTGAAAATTAAACACAAAATCATCATTAAGTTTTCACAAAATGAGGCATCTGTCACTTGAAAGAAAAAGAAATATTTCAGAAATATGTTTACAGAAATGTAAAAATATTAGACATCAAGACAGATGTGAACGTTTTCAATAACAGGCCCTGTCTGTCAGTCTTCCTCAGAGCCGAAGATCTTGCTGTACTCACTCAACATAAGTTCAACTATCTGATTTTGGTACAGCATGTGGACTGCCATGTTCCCTGTCTCCTTTTCAGGTCTAAGGAGTGTTGGTCCAAACACAATTCCTAAGCTTTGTGTTGACATAAGATTCACGGATTCCTTGGCTGCTATCCTGTTGACGAAAGGAAAGAATTGGTTAAAAAAGAGGGATGTCAAAGGAGTCGCTGTTGCATTTGAAGTACATAGAGGCACTTTTTACTGATTCTCCTACCAGGAATGTTTTTTTGGTTAAGTTATCAAAAAGAAAGAAAAAGAAAGAGGGAAGAGACAACTTCTGCCAACCTGACAAACGAGGAAAGGAGCGTCAGCCCCAGACAGCACAATGTGTGTGGGGTGGAGGTCTAGAGCCCCATTTTCACCACTCTTATATCAGGGCACAATTATATCTGGTGAATGAGCATTAAGTTGGTACGTGTGCTATAAGGCAATCATTTCTGAGCTCATACATTTAGATACCCAAAATAGGCATTGCTCTTTACGCTAAGGGAATCGAGTACTTTTGCTGTCAACAGTTTTGGTGGCTCCAGGGAGAAGGCTCCCTGCTTCTCTCTTAGTATGGTCTTCAGCACTGAAAGAGTTGGGAAAACAAAAAATGTCCCTTAATACAGAGCTCATATGAAACACATTCCTTCTGCTAATTTAAATCCAATAAAGTTAGCATGGTCTGAAATGGATTGTGAAATTTATATAACTAAAGATTTTTGCATGCCTTATCCTGACACAAAGTTTCTTAAAAGGCACTGAGACCACATACCTTAGTGAGATGACTTAGAAAATAATGGTAAGGATTATAACCTTTGATACCTTTATTACCCACAAAATTACAAGAGGAGGACTATTATTATTAAAAGTTGATCTTTTGTCTGTATTAAGACTTAATATTCTCATGGAAATGACATTAAGGATGGAGAAGTCGGGTCTAAGAACAACATAGGTTTAATAGATGGAGTTTAGGTAGGCAGTTTCACATAAATCTCTGCAGCGGTGAGTATGAACTAAGTAGAAATCCATTTCCTTCCACCCTCCAGAATATATAATGTACCCTAGGTTGGAAAGACTAGTAAATGAAGATACATATTTTATAAATAAATTATACAGCTCTAACAAGGAACGTGAACTAAATGTAACTTTAATATGTAAATGTTTGAATTTATGGATGCTTTCTTAATCTGTTAGCTTTAACTTAAATATTCCAAGTGGACTGCTGAAGCCAAGTTCTGCTTTTTCCTCCTCTGTCTCATTGTCACTCATTTACCTTTTTAAAATCCAGACAGCAATTTAAAAATCATCATAGCTGTCTCTTTTTTTTTCTCCGTACCTGTTGCTGAATTTACAGCAAGCTTCACTATAAGTGAAAGAAACTTCATGAGGCGTAATGGGTTTGGTCAATTAAGGTTTCTTTCATGTTAGTGGGTGGGTCACACAGCACAGAGCATCTTCATGTGGATTTCTGCCAAACTTGTCGTTTACCACCTTCCTTGAACACCAGCGCTCGTGGTTTTTTCCCATTTATAAATAGGAAGCATTGCTTAGTTCTGCCTCATGCTTGTAACCGTGGTGTCCATTGCACAAAACACTCTCCATATGGCACTAATCAGATTGGCTTAATAATTAGTTTCTTAAAATATAGCATCTTTATTTTAAATTAAAAAAAAAATTATCTTTCCTCTATGGTAATATTAACATATCATCTCTTAGGAGTTCAGAAAGTCTCAAAAGTTAGTAGTTTTGTTGCCAAATGACTGTGTGGGTTTCTGATGGACGTCACACATCTTTGTCACAATTAAAAATGTTCGTTACAGGGGTGATGAGGTTGTTTTGCTTAATGCCACCTATTCAGAAGCACATACATCAAGCCTGGGGCCTCCTTGTGAGAAGGACTTGATTTCTATTGAGCTTGTTACATGCTAGAAGTTGGAAATGTTCTAAAGTATTTGCAGAAAACATCAGCATGGGTAGAGATGCTAGTTCACTGGGGGGAAAAAAACCACATTAATCAGCTGTACTTTGCCTAACTTTAGAGATCATCAATTTAGCATCAGCCATGGCTTTGCAATGGGGTGATGGTGGTGATGGACAGCATTGATAAAGCTAGAGGAGAAAAACCTGGCAAGGAGCAGGGGACAATGGACCATGGATGAGCAGAGTCAGGGTGAAGAACAGTGGTGACAGAGCTCAATTTACTGAAAGGAGAGGAAGGGTTGGACTTCCTTTATCTGTAAAATATGGAGCAGGATGTTGAGATCTTATGTTTCTGATGTGGACACAGAAAATGGGAGAGGGATGGCCAGTCTCTCTGTTGTTGCCATTGTTTACTGTCTTTCTGAAGCAGAATAATTCCCCTTTTTTTCCTGGAGTTGCCATCCTGAACATGAAATCCTCTTTGAGTCCAGGCATTGCTAGCACAAGGTCTGCAGTTGCTCAGCCCTCAGGAGATGAGGGTATGGCATGAAGCAAAGGAGGATGTGCAAGGTGTGTGCGAGCAATGGAGAGGAACCAGCTATCTGTCATGGTTCATCAATATGGAATGTGGCACTAAGAAAATAGAATAGAATCATAGAATCGTTTAGGTTGGAAAAGACCTTTAAGATCATCAAGTCTAACCATTAATCTAACCCTGCCATCCCACCACTAAACCCTGTCCTTAAGCACCTTGTCTACCCATCATCCATGTACGTTTGGGGCTCCTAAGCTTAATGCTAGTATAATAATTATTGTATAGATAAAATCTTTTGAGAATTCTTGATATTTTCTATATATTCATACTTGTTTTGATGACCATAATAACAAAACCTTAAACCAAGCAAATGTGGAAACATGGAAAATCTGAGTAGTTAAGTAATCAATGGTAAAATGCAGCTACTGGAGGGAAAGAAGAAAGAATTCCATCCAGCGTGAAAAAAATAATTAAAAGTTTAGGACCTTATGCCTTTTAAATTACAAATCTTTACTAATCAACTTCTGTAATATTTTTTCATCTGTCCACAAAAAAAGTCAAAGCAAAATAAAAACAAATATGCACAATTTAAGCTATTACTGTAGCTGCTTAGTGAAATTCAGTTGTTAAAAGAGAAAATCCCTAAAAATAGGCAAAAATTCTCTTTTTGGCAAGAAAAAGAGCAGGAAGAGTGATACACCATTTACAACATAAAAAGTGAAAGGAAATGCCAGAGTTACTTTTTGTCAAGCCCAAATGAAAGGAGCAATGATCCATCAATTTAAGATTATTTTAGAAACAATCTATAATCCGGTGCCACAGACATTGGAACCATGTCAAGAAATTCTTGGGTGTTATGCTGTGCAAGATTCCTCCCCCCAAATAAGTGAGCTGAATTGCAGACTTCAAGAATGGCTTCAGTCCTTTAAGATCACAAGTCAGGAGATATACAGAAAATACAGTTCTCGTTATTAATAGTAATGAAATTAATGATGTATTAAACCAGCAGAAGTGTCTGATAGGAGGGCTCTAGTGTCAATGGCAGATATATAAGCAAAAATACTTGGAATTTATGCTTTGGCTGTTGCCAAGGCAACCGTAAGCTGGAAAGCGTGTGACTGAGAGCAGGGCAACTCTACAGCTAAGAGGGTCATTGTATGGTGAGTTTGGCTCTCTAGTTCCATTAAACCTACACTTTTCAAACTCTCTAAATAAAATCATTATTAATTTTGACATTCGGAAAGCACATTGGATTATTACTTCAAATGCACTAGGTGTTAGGAAATGTTCTTTATCCATTTTTACTCCGTAATAACTGCTGCGAGGAGGAAAGTGTTCCAATAGTGACTCTGATTCCTCGCCATTATAATGTTCTGCCACACATTATAAATACTAGAGAGAAGTCAGCATACTTAGGGAGGAAAACCCCATTGGAAAGGGCACTGTTTTACTGTAAGCTAGAGAGTGTTTGATGGTAGAACTGTCCTCCGCTAGCTGCATTGAGAACTGCTCAGTCTTGTTTTCTTAGCCCTTTCCAGCCTACGAGCGTTTAAGTTTGCTCAACATTAGGGGCATTTCTACCCTTAGCAGAACTGGTTTTAGCCACGCCTACCTCGCTTCTACTGTTTTAAACTATATCTAAGGGTAACTTTGCAATAAGACAATCCTGCTGCTCTTCCATGAACTGGTAATATAGGCTATGACTAATGGGCAACACATCACAAAATGAGGGGATCAGAAGAGTAAGAACGAGTCATCTGGTAAAATATTATGGGCCAGAATGGCAGGTGTAGGAAATGCCATCCTGTGAATTCAGTAGAGGACCAAGGGATAAAAGTAGGTTTGGATCTTATCAGAATCCTGTCCACCAGCATTATGTACATTTTTTTATTTAACTAGGGAAGTTACTACCATGGGAGACAGAAACCAAGATCTAAACAGAGGCCAAGAAAGATTAAAGATGCATGGGAATAAAGAAAATTCCCCAGAAAGGAAAAAAATATGTATTTGTGACATTTGTCCTCTTGATATAACAATTAACCTTGCAGAATTAGCAACCATCTCCAACCAACTCTTCTCCAAGTGGATTATTCCATCACAGCCCATTTGGGTGGGTTTTGTACCTTTGCTGAACTGTGCTAGCAACCACCATCAGACTGGAGCTGCTCAACCTGATGGTCCATTGGGCTGATTTGATATCTAAGTTCCCAAGAACCACCTTAATGGGTCAAAGTCTGCACAGCCCATTGAGTTCCTTTACCAATAACGATCCTAAATTAGCTAATATCTGGTTCCTATACATACTCAGGCATATGCAAATATAACGTTTTAGCTTAAGGACTCTTCCCCGGGAAGAGTTGAGTCACCTCAACTATAGCCCTGCTGACAGGTCTTTTCACTGCGCTGTTATGGGACAGTTTTTATGAATCAGTTTTCTGACTTTTGCTATTGCAGAGCTCCCAATCCATTTGAACGTGTTAAAATTTGACTCTTACGATGAACAGTTTCTAGCTCAACATTTTATGCTCCGCTCCTTCCCAAATGCTGGTTCACAGGAGTTAAAAAATAACAGGTATTACATACTTTGCTTTAGTGACAAGACATTTGGGAAGGAATCATCCAACCTTGAAATAAAATCTTTATTGAAAGCAATTCTATATCCATGCCAGTCAGATACATTGTATGATCAGAAGAGGTATCCCAGGGGAAAGCTCGGCGCAGTAGACAGGGTTGATTACTTGGACCTCCTGTCAGTTCTTAACTCATTGACAATGGCTGAGACATTCAGTACAACTTTGTTTTCTTTATTTGGAAGTAAAGTTAATATACTTACCTTAACTGTGCCAAATGTACTGGAAAATAACCTGATAATAAAACGTACCATCCTACGAAGTGATTATGTCTGTGTGTGTATAAGCACGTTTTGGCAGGGCTTTTGCAGACGGGTTTTTCAGTGTTAGGAAGGAAGCACAAGTACAAAATGATGCACAGATAAAATATCAGGTTTCTTATGAATGTATTTCCTTTCCGTTTAAGGCCTGCTATGTACTTTCCTGAGATACAGCATGTTACTGCAATGTCATTTTGTGTTGTAAACCTATTTTGGTTCAGCTATAGTAGCTGTTCTTCAGGAAGAACTTAAGTGCTTTTTGGTACTAAAAAGACAACTGAACTATGAAGTTTGGCTTTGAGAGTCCTCTTAAAACACAAATAAGTGTCCTTTTACAGCACATCAAAATCTTGCAGAGATATCCACATCCAGCTGGATATACCAGCTTAGGCCAGAGTACAGCCGCTGTGGAGGAAGGGTGTAGGGCCCGTGTACTACTTAACCCCATCTTGAGAGACTTACAGAAATAATCGGTGTTAAGTGAGCCCCTGATACCATAAGCTCTATTTGTGTAAACTGTTCAATTCATTGCACTGCAACGTAGATAAATTTAAAATTTAGTAATAAATTGGGATTCTTGATATTTTATGAATGCAAACTAAACCTCATTATTATTTATGTACTGGCTTTATGGATGATTTGCTCACTTGCATTACAGTGGTATTCACCAGCTGATGAAGCTAAGCAAATGCAAACATTATCAGTTGAATCCCCAGCTTGTTGTTTGTGAAATCTGTATACTTTGTTGGGAGGGGGGAGCTTTGTGCCTGTGTAGCGACAACCTGAGGTTTATGCTTATAGAGGAGCTCCAAAACACTACAGCGTCTGTCCCTCTCAAAATGTGATCAGAGTGGACTAATACAGTTTTAAGCTACTTTCTTTTGCCCATGTAAAATGCAAGGGTACTTTAAATTCCTCTTTGCTCCATAGGTTGAATTTGAAACAATAGCTGTCCAAGACTGGTAATAGAGAAACCAGGTCATGGCGTACGATATGTTACGAGAGGGGTCAGAAATAGTTCAGACATACTTAAGAGCTTGCTTTTGCTGAAAATAGCCTCCATGGCTCCTGGCCTACAGAAACTCCATAGGCTTCCTGTGCTCTGCAGCTGTGGGTTCATATTACAGCTCTTTGGGAAAAATCCCTTCTCTTCAGTTGCTCTGGGACACAAGAATGAGCACTTGATGCTGTCGTCTTCTGCAGACTAGCCTTTAAATCTGACGGTTGGATGGCTATATATAGTACCTGGACAGCTGACAGGGACCCGGTGGAGAATGGACTTCCTCAGGGGATCCCCAGCATATCTCACAGCACGAGCCCTTCCCTGGATGAACTGCCTTGGAGTCTCGCCCTAAATGAAAATAATAACTAAACTAAGTCCGAACATCGGCTCACAGTTGGCTGAATAGACTCCAACAAGCTGAGGAAAGGCATTTATTCCGTCTCAGCCTGGTTTAAGAAGAGAACAGTTCAAAATAAAATTTTCTCACCACTGGGTGAACTTTGCTGCCTGTATGACTTCCTTTCTGAAGAGCACGTGTGCTCTTGCCTTTGCACAGACCTCACATACTGCATGTCTCGTAGAGAAAATCTTCATTTTCCAGGTGACTGAGACCAAGGTGTAAAAGCACATTTAGGTATCTAAAGGGACTCAGGCCCCTATAGAGCCTTCGTTCAGCAATGTGGTTTGGAGAAGTCCTCCTTGTTGTTCTGCACAACGGGAGCTGTGCTCCTGCCTCCGCCCTCGCTGTGGCCACATGAAGAGAGCAGGGTAACGTGGTGCCTGCATCCCAGCCTTGGGATCGTTTCTTTTTTCTGGCTATCATCTCCTGTGTTAGAGGAGCTCCAAAGGCATGGGGTGCACACCAGTGTCTCAGTATGGCATGGACAGCAAGGGCAGGAGTTCATCTCCACGCTGTGGTGGCTCCATTGAAGAGCCTGTTGCGGGCAGAGGCTCAGGTCCTGCTCCCCAAACCATGTTGTGTCAAAGAAACGGATTCAAAATCTTTTCATAAAATCTTGCCTATTACTGCAAAAGTTCTATGTCTCCCTTTTGGAAAACTGACCCAGCTGGGTCATCTGCTAAGTTCTTCCATTTACTGACAACCAGCATTCTGTCCTCCCAGTTTGGCTCGGTTTTTAATTTTTTGTGTGTGAATGCAAACTGGTTCTGACTAATGTTCATAAGACCAGAGGGGGGAGAAGATCTGGCTAGTCCATGTTATCGCAGCACGAGTTGCTATCAAGCCTGAAGTTTGCCTCTTCAGGGACGGCCACTTGGTAGGAGTCAGCTGAAGGCCATGAACTTCTTTCAGAAGCATCTCAGACTCCTCTGGCTGCAGCGCCACGCACAAGGCATTCATTTTTGCCTTCTCTAACAGCCCTGTAGCAGCATATATATCTCAAACAACAGCAAACCCCTCTTCAAAAGCCACACTACCACTGCAAGCACGAGCCTCTCCTTGGGGAGAGGAAGGGAGAGAACAAAACCACCCGTGACAGATGTTAGGCAGATGCTAATGCACTTCTTAGAGGTGTTTGGATAGTAGAGTGATAAAGGCAGTGTGAGACTACATAGAATAATATATGTTCAGACAGAGATATAACACATAGACCCCTTAACTGTATTTTTAGATGGTGGGGTAGCTTAAGCTGCGATTTTTTATTTTTTTTTTTAATTCTATTTCTGATTTTTTTTTTTCTGCATAACAGCTAGCTTTTTATAAAGACCAACCTGTCAGAGGTCCTGGATCTGTACGATTTTGTGGCCTGTGTGCCTCAGAAGGCAACAGTTAGTTTTACATGAATTAAGTTTTAACTTTTTAAATTGCTTAAGTATTTTTGTTCCAGAATGCATGAAGCTACATTTCCTTGTAGCATTAAAAATAAAAAGCAGTTAGTAACAATCTCCCTTAAATCAAGAATTGTAAATATGGAACCTTTATCATCAGCACAGCACATCCAAAAATGTCTTTGTAAAATAAATCAAATTATATGAGTTAATTGATTCCAGGCAACATCAGCAACTGCAGGTGGAAACTGAATAACAGGATGTTTATTAATGAAGGACTATTAATCAAAATTGACAATATCAATTCCTGTTTCTTTTATTTGAATTCTACCTGCAAAATCCATGGACATACTTGCTGAATTTTTAAATAAAAATTTAAGAGTAAAGAAAACACTAGCACTTGGGATTTTTGCCTTAGATGTAGGGCTATTTGTTTAAACAGCGAAAGGATATCCTAAATCCAATTTGACAGGCAATGCCAAAGATGCCAGTGGTAATTAATTAGCACTTAATTTAGACCACAGAACAACAGGATATGGAATTGGTGCTCAGTGCCATTTCCCCTTAGGCTTCATCTCATGAGGGTCAGGAGTATGGCTGTTGCATTGAAGGTCAGTAAATAAATTGGGGGAACACATTGACACTGGACTTTTCATGATAGATATCCTTCACCCTTATTACTGCCTCTGGCTATGGCTGATGAGAAAAGGACTGCAATTGTTCTGGGAAGAACGCTGTACACAAGCTCGATTCGAGCAAGGTAGCGTTTGAACTCACGCGTCGTACAGTAGTGGCGCTGGGCGCTTCCTACGGGCAGAGCTGTCTCAACTTTGTATCTGGGCTGGAAATAAACTTCTAACTGTAGCATAGAAAGCTTGAGGAACTCTGACAGGCGAGAAAATTCACTTAAAAGCAGTCCTTAAGTTTTCTAGATTTGCAAGCTTAGCTTTAGATTAAGTGTAATTAAAATCAATGGAAGATTTTAAAGTGAGGTTAGAAACTAGGTCAGCAAGGGAAAAAACACATTTCCTTATTATCCTCTTGTCTTTGTCTTAATAATATTTGGTATTCTTCCATAAAGCTAAAGGCTCTTCATAAAGGTGGATTAATGTTATTAACAGCACTGTTTTCTGAGGGGGACACTGAGGTTTTGACATGCCTAGTGATGGGCGAACAAAAAGTATGTGGCAAAAAAGCAGAGCCACCACTTCTGCTGGTAACCCAGCTGTTGTCTAACTCAGCGAAAGAAGCCGCCCTTCCACAACACACCCAAAGCAGAGGGCTTGTGGAAAGCACACAGGAGACCCTATGGAGCCTTGTTCACAGATGCACATAAATTGCCTTTTTTGGTTCAGATCTACTGGTAAGAAAACTAGAAAGATTATGAGACTTGGTATTATAGTATAATCCTCCTCCTCCCAGTAAAGTTAGTGTATCTGCCAGCCACTACTATGCTTTTTCTTCCAGTAATCTCTGCCCGTCTTTCAAAAGAGCGGCTCAGGTGGAAGGGTGTCAGCTCTGGCACTGATACCCAGTGATGTTACAGCTTTCTGAAATTGCTTCTTACAAACCGTACCCTACTCCGCTTAAGTAAGCCCAGTTCTACCACGGCCCGCAGGACGATGAACAATGGCAACTTCAGCAGTTACAGCAGGGAAATTCTTATTGCAAAGCCTAGATGTACTCCGCTAGCACAATTTTTTTCTCCTTGGTCCCCAGAAGGGCTGTCTGCATCGCTACGTCAGGAAAAAGCTGGGTTAGACAGCAGTCCGTGCTGAGAAAATGTATTTTGGAAGCCCCAGGTTAACAGTTATTTTAACTTTCCCTTCATCGCACCCTTTGCGTCATCTCTCTCGACAGTGAGTGAAATTTTGATTACTGTTAAAGTCACTGACAAAACTCCCAGCAACTGTGAGCCAGAATGGAGTCAGGATTTCACCTTATATAAGCTTAACTTCTCTCATTGTGGACGATATCTACTTTTGCTAAGTGGCATTACTCCCTTTGACTATGGTCAATCTACAGCCTCTTGCAGCCTTCAATTATAGCCCTGTTGCGCTTCTGTAATCCAGTCGAGAGCAAATAGCTCTGGCTATGACAGGTTTACTTTCTGACTTAAAGCCCCAAAGTGGCAATTGGCTGGAATTTCAACCTGGGATGCTGAATTTTAGACAACCTGCTCAGAAATGCATCTTTGATGGTGAGTCTAGAGCTTCTCATGAAAAACTTAGTTTTGCTAACAACGCGTTGGTTTTCTCCAGCGTCATGAATAAATTATGCGGTTTTCTAAGACAACCAGTAATTTTTGATGTTGAAATCAGAGAATGTGGCAAAGAATTCCACGAAAGCCAGAGAACAAACTCTCGTCAAAGTTTTCCTTTTCTGTGAGCTCCTGTATATGTAATTGCTTCATAAATTTTGTTTCAAGCCTTTTTAAATAATGAAAACCTTTTAAATATTGAACTATTTATTAACTGTCCCCAATATAAAAATCTCCATTTTTTTAACCTATATTATCACCATCTTGTTGTTTAAAATGAAAGCCTTTTTGCATTGGTCTGCCCAACAGAGATGAATTTACATGGGACCTGACCTCAGCCAGGATTCCTACTCTTTCAGGTTCAGTTCTGAGCTCTCCACAAGCTACTAGTGCAATATATATGCACTGCATTTGTATCAGATTTGAAAGATGCTTTAACATGCCTCCCAGCATCACGATTGTTTCAGCCCTGATATTGAACATGAGTAGGATGAATGTATCTCTTAAATGCACTAGTGAGTATGTGCCATGAGTCTTTGATTTCTTTAAACTTATTTACATTTTACTTGCCCTAGAGCCATGAATTTACTATGTCAGCATTGTCTTTTCTACTTACACTTTGTCTGTCTTGTCCGCTCACCTTAGCTTGATGTTTATTTTTTGTGCACGTGTATAGTCCATTGCACTAAATGCACAAACTGCCTGGAGTGCAGGATTTTCCATATATTGTGTCTTTCTAAGATGCACCCTTTGTAGTACTGCAAGTTCTGCAATATTTCCTAGCTTTAAACTAGCCTTGAATTTTCTCATTAGTTCCTTTTCAAGTCAAATACCCATTCACACGTGTACTGGTCTCAGATGACTGTGGTCTAACTGCCTTAGACACTTGACAAAAGTCTTTATCCTCTATAGAGGCAGCCCTACCTCCCTCAGTAGTTGGGTTTCTTTCATCTTTGAAGCTTCAAGTGACCAGACTTGCCAATATCTGCTTTCGTCTGACCCTGATCAAAATCCACAGTTAGAAAAACTGGTGAGAAAACAAACACAAGTCTCTTAGACCTCCTAACCAAAATCACATTTGACAGACAAAGGATTTAGGAACGACAAGTACAATCTTGTTGTTATCAAGGCATACACATTAGTCTTGGGACACCTCATTCGGTAACCAGCTTCAAGGACATCAAATCTCTCAGTCGTATCTTAACAGAGTAAAATCCCTCAATGCACCTAACAGAGTTGCAGAGAAGCGTTTCTGATAGTGCATGCCCAGCAAATGGTTCTGTCCCTGTATGGCCTTGCTTGTTGATGTTATGTGTAGGCTGTTCTTCCAGATGAAGCTTAAGTACCTTGCAGATGATTTTTTTTCATTGCCTTGAGCTCCAGAAGACCACCTACACTGCGCTGTCTGGCTCTCAGTTAAGATTAAATTCAGGACACTTTTTTGCAGGTGCTGCATGAATCTTCCCCTAGAGCAGAAAATGTCTAACCTTAGGTGAATGCTTGTAAATGGATTTACAAGCTGAGAAAGTGCCTCTTTAGGAAGCAAATATATATGTGAAGCTGTATAAACGCAATTTAATTTGAAGAGTAATGGAAACCTATTAGCATGTAACCCAGAAAGATTAAGCAGTTCCTCAACACAGTGGTCAGGTGATACTCAAAACATATTCATCAAGATTTGAAATTTGCCCTGAGATAGAAATCTCGGGGATGACACTGAGTCCATAACAGCTGCAATGACTTCCATGGGATAGATGCTCTGAAGGAATGGAAAACTCATTCTGTTGATGACACTTTTATGAGACAGATATCCAGATATGGAAACAAATCTGAGTTGTCCTAGGAGGTGGTCTTAAGTTGCCTGCTAATACTACTGGCACAGCCCTACTGAAAACTCTCTCTGGACTGAAAGTTTGAATGTGGACAAACTGATGTTCACAGTAAACTTTACTTACTGGAACGCTTCAATGTGCTATAGGGTTATCTCGTAAGCTATACGCTACTGGGGTCTCCAAGATAGCTGATAGTGTTTGGTGAAGGCCCGGACTTGGCAATGTGGACGTCAGTGATCTGGGAAGTGGGAGCAGCTTCAAGGCAGATGAAGTGCTATCCTGAGGTGGATTGGTGAGGCTGAGCCTGGTGCTGACACAGAGAACACGATGCGAAAATTTTGTACTTTGTCCATGAAGGTGCAAGGAGAGCTACAGGAGACAGATTGGTGGGATCTATAAAAAATACGAAACTTTTCTGGTTTCCCTTTTCTTTGCTCATCTTGATGGAAAGGGGTCTTCTTTCAGAAGACCACCACAAAACTCCAGAGAGGACGTGGCAAGGCCATCTAACAGAAGGGCTGAGACGAGTGGAGAAACCCTTGACTTAGAGGAGGTAACCAGTTGCATCTCGTGGACCAGGGGAGGAGGTAAGTTGTTGTATGCTTGGCTGGAGTTAGCCTCTCCACAGATTTACGATTTTACATTGCACCATAATGCGTAATGTACGAAAAGATAAATATTTTCCATTCAGCAACATCTTGCTGTATTTTCATCTAACTCTATAATTTTAATTATAAAGTGAACATAACCTGTATCAAATTATGATTTTGTTAACATATTGAATGAGGACAAGAAAAATAAATACCAGATTTTATACTGTACAGGCACATGAAGGTATAGTAAAAAAATCTGGTTTCCTTGACCACATTGTCATAATATGCATATATAACTGCTTATTGAATCCAGGCTGTGTAGACAACAGAAAGAACACTGGCTCCATACCATCACAATGCATGCCCACAACAAAGAGGAGGAAAGAACAGGCTCTTTCATTGTGTGTTTCTAAGTATTACCAACATAAGGGCTAAAAACTTTACCTCTGTCTGAAGTGTGTCTATATATCCATGCATAAGTTATTAACTGGGCTCCCTGAGCACAGTTGCTGAAAATATTAATATATTCAAATTATATTCTAGCTACTGCAAAAACAGTAGATCAGACAAAAGTATTAAAATCTCCTCAGACAAAAGGAGTCATGTTATTTATAAAGTTCCTCCCCCCCCCCTTACTGGAACACAAACCTTCATTTGTATATAATATATAAGAACGCAAGATGATCCTTAGATGTCAAAATGAGGCTTAAAGTTTGAATGTAATCATAAAACAGTGACTCTAATGCTTGCCATAAACAAATTGTCACTGGTATTATGTAGCTTAGACTATTCACAAAGTATAAAAGATGGGAAGAATAAAAGGTGGCTGCCAAACACCATGGGCCAAATCCAAAATTTGTGCCAAATTGTGCTAGCGGACTGGGAATTGCAAACCCAGCGTGGAACTCAGATTTGCACTCCCTGGTGCTCAGGCTGTTCCTATGGTGTAAATTAGGGTGAGAGAAAGGCTATTTTTTTTTTTTTTTTAGTTTGTCAGTTTAGACTGTAAGGCAGCAAAACATCAACCAGTGGCTTCTGCAGCCTCCCCTGCTCCCTCTTTCCAGGAGACAGGAAAGTGGGATAAAAGTTCCCTAATTGGTGCAGGACCAGTTTTTTGCATGGGGTGGCCTTCTAGGACACAAACAGGCATGGTCAGATGGCACCAGCAACACAGCCCAAAAGGGAAGCACCGCTCTCAGATCTGGTGGTCTTGTATTTTTCATGTTATCCAGCGCGTAGGATAACACCTCATTGGCCTGAGACCGCTCTCTTTGCTTGGACTCGTTAGGAAAGCCGGCATGGTGGGTTATCAACAGAAAAAAATGCATCGAGGCAGAAGGCCTTGTCCGTGAACAACAGCTAATCAGTCAGAGATACTTCCCTTTAGTGCCAGCTTTGGGAATAACGTATATCTGACAATAAGCGCACTGCGCAGATGTAAATGGCAGCTAATGGGGGTGTTAAGGCCCTTTACCGGGGACAACAACCAAACTAGGTGGTTGTCTACCACCCCTTTTTTCCCCCCACTTCCTTTTAAAAGTAAAATGACATTTTTTTCACAGCCTGAAATAATTGTTCAAGCAGAGATACTGGTTTAACTCATTATGAATTATTAGTGGAAAAGTGGGTCTCAGAAGTATGTTACATCTGAAATATTTTTCGTCACTTGAACATGTGCCGTCCAGAACTGGCCCTATTCTACCAGTCACTGGGAACAAACACTTCGCATTCACAGATGCTCCTAATTTGGTGTGGTTTGGAGCGTAATTTAGATCAAACGTATCCATGTAAATGAGTCAGGGTTTCTTAATTAGGTGCCTCTAAAGAAAAAACTTGGACCACATCAGTAGGTGTGGGTGTGGTGCCCACAGTACTGGAATCTTTCCTATAGATGAAGCTGAGTTTTGTTCAGGCATACTGTAGGTTTTTCTTTCCCCCCTTTTCTTTTCTTTTCTTTCCTTTTTTTTTTTTTTCTTAAAGCACAATAATAAATCTGCAGATGGCATAGACATAAAGACGCTACTTCAGAGGAGCTGTCTAAAACACTGTCTCTTTGGCAAATGCCTTAAAGTAGGTCATTCTGCTGTGATTTAGGTTTATATTTCATTGCCAGCTTTTTGTTCCCGTTACAAGTAGGGTGCATTCCAGTCCACAGATTTGCTCTTCATTTTTTTTTCAGATTGGTTTTTATTTACAAGAATTTGTAGATCTGCGTAAGAAAATGGCCAATACCCTGTCAGAAGTACTAATCATGCACTTGACCACAAAAAGAGATGTATGAAGGTGATAACCTGCAAATGTTGGAATGTAAAATACCGTTCCCTGGAAGCAAAATATGTATTGATTGTCTTAACACGGTGATGGAAATGATTGTTACATCTTTTGCAATGTGTGAAAAACGATTTGATCTAATGTCATTTCAGAAGTCTCTCAGAGCAGGGGCATCTGTTACCGTAGTTGTTCAGGTATTTGCTTTTTCTTTTTACATGTTTGCCACTGAAAAGCCTGTATTTTATAGCTTATAGAAAAAATAAAAAATCATCAAGGTCTGTTTTCCCATCAAAGTGCTGGGGGATTTACATGCCAAACTCCCACTAGCCTTAATGAATTACCTGCATAAATTCCCTTTCAATCGATAGTAGAATAGATCCTATTGTGTTATATTAATTATTTTGCACAAAACACTGACATTTTGGCATTAAAGTCTTTTTTGTTTTGTTTTTAAGTTCCAATGAATATCTTAAGAAACTTCAAGCCTATTATTTATTTTACAGCATTATTCTGGGAAAAATCCCATATCTTTAGTCAGAAAAATAAAAAGCATTGCAATTTACCCTTTGATGGCCTGCTCCTGGACATTAATGTGTTAGGGCCCAATCTCCCAAAATAGCAAAAAAAAAAAAAAAAAAAAAAAAAAAAAAAAGAAAAAGAAGGGGGAAAAGAAGCCGTTTTGTAATGAATTGAGCATTCTTAATTTTCACCAACAAAAACCATTTGAGTTGAAAAGAACGCTAACCCCAAGCAATATTAAGAGGTTACAAAATCACATAAATTAACTCCGCCAGTGATATTTTACTAAAGCTTATGCGAGTGCAAACCAGAAGCAGGACTCTCACATGGTCCTTATTAACTGGAGAGTACTTAGCAGTAACCGGCCTTCCCCGAGATGTGCTGGCCATATGCAGGCGTACGCCCACAGCGCCGATACGCACATGGATGAGCCTTCAAAGGCGTGGGGGGCTCAGGGTGGGGGATTGGGGAGTAAGTGGAGAGCAGAAGTGAGAAGTGTTCGCTGTGTCATCGTGGGCAAGTGCCTTACCCTCTTCATTCCTCACTTTCTCCATCTACACAACTAGGATAATAAAACTTACTGACCTGAAAAGGAAGTTATGAGATTTAATTAATGTTTGAAAAGCTTTTTTGAGATCGTTTGATATTGAGTAATGTGGGATGAACAATAGGAGCTCTTTGAAACAGGGGCTCTATCTGTCTGTATTTGTGTACTGCACCTAGCACAATGGTGCCGTACAGCCACAGCCTCAACCCTATCATAAATATTTAAATTAAAACTATGTTAATTATTTTTATCGTTCTGTTATTTGCTGATACACCAGTTCAGTACATTTTGAAGCTCGGTAGCATTGAAAAGTACCAAGTGTAATTATTTGCCTGATTGTTATGAAAATCAGGGTTTATATTTTTAAATACGGTTGTGGAAATAGGAAGTATATGGAAACACAGGTAAAAATGTGGTTTTAATTACTCGTCTTTCTTCTTGTTAAAAACACTAAGCTGTAAGGTATTCTTCAGGGAAGAGGTGAACTTTGCAGACTCTCTTATTCCGCAAAAAGAAGAACTAAACATGACTGCAAAAACCTCGGTAGCAGGTTGCCCCTGCCCTAAAGTGAATAAAATAAAAATGCATAAAAGGTGCTTCTGGAAGACTGGATTTCTTTTTTGCCTTTAATCCAAAATCTATTATTACTCCTGTCCTGTGCCTGGCACACATTTTCGTGTGTCCGCTAATTTACAAGGGGAGAGTTTAGTAGACCAATGTGCATTTAACAGAGGGAAATGGGTTTAACTCTTCTACTTCCCCCAAAATGAGCCCCGGCAAGCTACAGGAGACGGGACAAGTGTTGGCATTGCTCCAGCTCCTTTCTAAAACTCTTCTATAGCTGAAACAGGGAAAAGCACGTGTGCAAGAGCATGCCTCGATATATATTTGCCCTCCTCAAGCTAGAAAGTGATTAATTCATTTCATGTAAATCTTAAAATGCCAGTCAGGGATGCCTGAGTCTTTAATGTCCCTGGCCAGTCACCTACTCACTCTTATGGTGGAAGAGGACACTTCTCCTCACATTTCCAGTAGCTGCTCCCCAAGCCTGTAGGAGTGAGGCTACGCTTTTATTCCCTGCTGCTGTCCTGTGGCTGAAGAGCAAGAGCTGCTCATGAGTTGTCTGATCGTAAAGGTCTTGATTCAGGCAATAATTTCAACAAATAGTCTTTGTTTCTTGTGCCTTCCTTTAAGGACTTCTGTGATTCTATGCATTCCTAAATCTGACCATTTTTCCTGAAGCAAAATTAAAATGCCCATCCCAACCTTTGCATTGTAGGTCTCCCACAGGTTCTCTGAGGTTTCCCAAACAGAAATTTGTTGCATAGTCCTTCCATTCTGGGGACTGTTTTTTCTTTTAAATGACTTTTATTCTTTTTTTTTTTTCTCTCCTTCTTTTTCTTGATAAAAAGCTTGTACAGTTCTTAATGTAATCTGTTCTTCTACTGTGTGAAAAAAAGGGTTCTCCTGAGCCTAGATGTAATATGTAAACCTGCCTGAAACTGCTGATATGACACATAGTTTAGTAAGTGAAAATCACATTTGCTACATCTTTCCTCCACTAACTTAAAAAAAAAAAAAAAAGTTTGCAGACATTCTCTGCTTAATATTACTAGATGCCATACTTTAACTTTATTTTCTGATTTTCCCTCAGAATTCTGGGTACTGCTGCTGGACTTGTCATCACATTGTCATCGTGTCCTGGTGTGCGGGCTACTGTGGGCTTCTGTCTATGCGTGGCTTTTTTCTTTTTCTTTTCTTTTTTTCTTTTTTAGTCTTTAATAGGTAGAAATAAGTCTGTTTAGTCGCATATAGTTTGCAAGAGCCTATACTCTTCAGAATGTAGCTGCCACATGTTGAGAGCTTTGAGGGGTGTGTGTGCTTCATTTGTCAAGGTTGGAGGCTTTTCTCTGTTCATAGAACGATGAACATGGGGGAAGGTTATTTTTCAGAAGAACTAAAGCATGAATCTTGTAATACTTATGACTTTTGTTAGACACTATATATAGTATTAGTGGGTTCATCTTAGATAGATAAAAAGTTCGACTCTTGATGAAGAGCTTATTTCTGGTGAAATTGATGCAAACAATTCCTAGTAAGAATGAAGAATTTGGGCAGGGGGAAAAGGCAGTCAGAAAGGAAATCATTCTCTCTCTCAGAGAGCAGAAAGCCTGGATGGCATCTGAAAAATATCTTGCTGTGCTATGTACAGTAACAGGAAAAACAGAGCAAAAAAATAGAGTTTCTTGGATTCAAAGGTGAATCAAAAGGAATTGGCTTCTGCCCGGACAAGGCAGCCAGATAGGCCACAGTAACAGATCCACGTGATAAACCAAGAGGCAACTGCAGAGCTCCCCAGACAACTTGCCTGAAGTGCCTGCCAAGGAGGCAGATGCTGCTGCTGGAAGAATATCTTCCACAGTTGGGCATCTGGGTTCAGTGCTTTCCACGTAAGGGAGAGGGATGGTAGCATCAGGCTGGCCCCTGTCTTCCCGTTTAATTATTTCAACATCCATTTTATACTTTTGTAAATAACACGTATTATCCTGCCTTTGTGCAGGAAAATAAGAAGCAAGGAGAGGGGTTTTGTCTGCAATATATCCCTTCGCAGGGCTGTCTACATGGATGGGTAAAGACAGACTCGAGCTTGGCTGCCCTGTGCTCCAGCCTGGTCAGATGTGAGACAGCTTGGGTCTGGGAGTTGCAGAGCTGCCTTGCGGTGGCACGGAGCTCAACCTAATAAGCAGAGCAGGCTGAGATTCATTAATTTAACATTAATAAGCACAGCTTATTAGCTCAGGCACAGTGCTGTATAATGCAGGCACACAGCTTCTGGAGCAGGGCTGCGGCCGCCCTCGCCAGCTCGGAGCGTGGTGCAGAGGACCCAGCCAGGGTGCTCCTCTCCCCTACTGCATTTTGCATTAGGGAGGAAAGATCATTTTGCAGTTGCTGCAGAAGCTTCTGTGCAAAAAAAAAAAACCAAAACCAAACACTCCAGGTTTTTAGATTGTATTGCTGGCTTAGTCTGAGTCTTTAAGCCATTTAAACTTCTTGTGCCTCGGTTTCCCAATGAGTGTGTAATAGCTACCTCGACGATGCTGCTGTGAAGGAAGGCTAGGTACCGATCGTAAAATACTTTCGGATCCTTAAAGAGCAAAATGCTCCTTCTGCCTCACTTGAATTATAGTTTTGTGAGTAAATTATTGAGTACAAATAATGATTTATCAGATAAGGATTGGTTGCTCAGTTCACGTTCATGCAGAGAGCCAATACAAGGTTTCTGCATCATTTGATGTCCTGTGTGTGCCTGCAAAACAGGATCAGAAAGGACTATCAGTTTTATCTGGTACCTGCGATTAGCTCACTCTGTTTGGCAGTAAAATAACTTCTTTTCTGTTTTCACAAATGTATGGAAGAGCAGCATCTGGGCTATATATAGCAAGCAAATATTCTCTAAACACGTTCAAGTAGAGTAGGCTGGGTTTGGTAGCCCTTTATTTGGGAAAATCCTTACTCACATTGCATTTTGTTCTTTCTTTCACGTGTAAAGTATAATATTTTTTTTTATTTGTTCATCTTCAGGAAGAAGTATGAAAAGCCTAAGAGTAGTTGTGCTCAATTATTTTCAGTATGGGTCCTAATAAAACAATTCCTTATGGTATTAGACTGACAAGAGCTATGTGATGTGTCTGTTCAGCCCCATATTTTATCTCTTCTGCTTATGAGTAGTAGAATAATTTTCACGCAAAGATGAACAGGGGACATTGGTGGGGTTTTTTTTCATCAAATGCAAAAAAACTTAGAAGAACAGGTACTTCAACCCCAAGCTTTCCCCTTAATCCCCCTCCTGTGGGCTTCACACACTGCACTGTGACTTCCCATAGCTTCAGAGGGCTTGGTTTAAGAAAGATATATGGCACTGGTGTTAATTCCTGCCGCCAGGCCTTTCTTCCAGACTTTCTCATCATCTGCTTTGCCTGCGTTTCTAAAGAAGTACCCTTCTGAAGTGCATTTCACGTGTTACTTGGGCTTGATCTGGACCCACTCCCACAGACTGGATCGCCAGCAGAATGAAACCATAGTGCAACCTCACCACCGTCAGTGGTTCAGGATGAACGTAGCCTTCTGAGTGAAGGTTGGATTCTCGTGCTGAGCTCCCGTTTGTCAGTGAGACATATGCCCTCACGTGCTGTACAGAAGCCACAGGCTTACGCAGTCCCACGGCCCAGGTCTGCAGAGCCCTGTTCTCCTATTTGTCTGATAGAGAGGAAAGAAAAGGGTGGGAGAAAGAGAGGAATGCCACACAAACAGCGTTAACTGCAGTCCTTTGGCTTCACACCAGCAGAAACCTCTTGAAGCTCAGTTCAGCGTTGGGCAAGAGCAGTCATCTCCACCAGCAAAACCAGAAACTGCAGTAATATGCCTCAAACCAAACCAGTTTAATTGTTTTTTTGAACTGATCAGACACTTTTGAGTTTCCTGTGGTTTACACCCGGCAAACCCTGTGGTCGAAGAGGGTGGCACACTGTGCAAGTCAGTGGTGAGGCTGGCACATTGTGCGCATTGGCACCCCTCTTCTGAAGAGTCTCCCTAAATGTCATGTAATTTTATGCTTTTTAACCTCTGCAAACTAATCTTGTTTCCTAGGTTAAGTTAAACAAATACACGTAGCCTGTATTTACATAATACAAACATCATGTCATTCTGTACAAGGTATATATGTTTCTTTAGTCTCATGTACAGAGCCATGAGGGCATTCTGACTGGCCCGTGTCTTTTGCATTGACAAGTTCACGAGAACAAACCAGTTTTTATCTGGTTTTTGGTGTTTTCAGCATCTATTTTACTGCTGCTTCCATCTCAGTGGAGCAAAGTTTATGGAATAGTCCTGTCCTGCTTCGGGGATGTGTTTGTGTGGCAGAGAAAGCCAGCCTTCTTCAGAGAGACTCAGATGATTTCTCCCATAATGTTCAGACCCCCAAATGGCTCAGATATCACATTTTCCTGCCTTCCATCGCTCATTGCCACAGTATTGCGTTGGTTCACCTCATCTCTAGCTTCACCATGCCTTCTGCAGTGACACCTGGGTAAGAGCATATGCTTATTTGAATAGTACAGCCACCTTCCCACCAAATCTATGGAGTTGTAGTCAAGCCTGGTATTCTGTAGCTACACATAACAAAGCATCGGTATTTTATTGTCTGTATTTCAGTGTGGGTTTTTTTCCTTTTCTTTCCTCCAAAACCACCAGTGTTGGTCCAGGTTTGCCAGTTATTCTACACATACACAGCAGGAAACAATTGCTGTCCCAAACAGATTATACTCTAAAAAGCCAAGGCAGACAAAGGAAGTATTATCACCATTTTGTAAACAAGGAACCAAGGCGCAGAGAGATTAAGTGATTTACCCAAGGTCACCCAGAACATCCAGTCAAAGCCAAGAACTGAACCCACGTCTCCTGAGCCTCAATCAAGTGATTTAACTACGAGATCAAAGACTTATTGTGTATACCTGATAGCTGTCCCCTAAGACGTGGTAACAAAACTTTCTTCAGGTTAGGATCAATGCCACATATGGTGCAGTAAATTTTGTATATGGCATATCTGTGCTGACAGCGTGTACTCACTTCTTGCACTCCGGTTCTTCCCAGGAAATAATTTCCCTTATTATTCTTCCATTGACAGTAATAAATTATCATCCTTCTCTAGATAACCCACTGAAGGAGAGAATGTGTGCACACGGTACATCAGACGAATGCATAGAAAACTGTTTTTCTGCAAGGCCAAATTCAATCATTTTACGGACTGTTTAAAATCCTTCCATGCTTAATGAAATGGGGACATTCCCATGACTATATGGACTTCATTTTGCAGTTTTGACTGGAAGCTGCAAAACAAGATAAAGGATCTACGTCTCTCATATGTATATGCCGTGAGAATACAGCAGCAACGATCGGTATAAAGGCATCATTCATTATAAGCTCAGAGTAGTCTTTTATTTGGAGTCTTTATTACTGACTCACTGGGGTCATTATATCATTCCTGGGATGAACTACTCCTCTGTGCACAGGGCTTCCATGGGGCCCTAGATCCTACTTAGTCCCTTCAATTTTAAGGGCAATTTGGCTGAAAAGTGACTGTGCAAAATGGCACCACTTAGTCCCAACAGCAGGACAACCACGAAGGGAGGAACAGGATCTTGCCCTTCGTGTACCCCTGTCTTGAGGCCTGCCACTTCTGCCCAGTCATTCTGCAAGTCAAACAGCTCCAGGTTGGTTTCTGAGTGAGCACATGGTCTAGGTACATTTTTACTGTTAATACCATGACCCATGAGAAGAAAGCCTCAGGTGAACCTGAGAATGTGGGTTGACTTTGTGGACTGACATCTCTTGCAAATGGAGCTCAGTGAGTGCGAAAACCACGGAAGAATGATGAGGTGGAGCCTCACAGTGCCATTTTTCTACCTCTGTGGTATCTCAGCAAGATTAGGAGAGCAAAAGTGCGCTTCCAAATCTCTCCCCAGCGTTTCTTAGGTGTTCTGTGTTTTAACAAGCTTTCTGGCGAGGTACAAGAGTTTGTAACGTATTTTCTTGGTGAGGTTCTTTCTATCATTACGTGCCTCAGTAAAGGAGTTTGAACGGCAGGGATCTCAATGGTGAAAATATGGTGATCAAAAGGTCTATTGCTGGAGAAAGTGAAACAAAACAGGGCACTGCAATACTGGAACACGTTGTATTTTCCCTATTCAATATTCCTGTAGCATAGTAATCCTCACGGGTCTGACTGTGTCGAAGGAAACAGAACTGTTCTGTTTTCTAGTAGCGGAAAAATTCATGCTTTTGCTTAGACATACTGATTTCTTGCGCAGGAATAGGATATTCATAGATACCATAAATCATGCTTAGTTTTGCCAAAGAACATAATTATGCTGGGTATTTTGGATGACATTTCCAATAGGATTTGGACACCACACACTGATTCCTTTTAAAATTATCGATCTGTTAGTACCACAGTTCTACTTACTTCTTTAGATGTTCAAAGAGGATTTTCATTGTGTCATAGTTTGGTCTAGGGAGCTTTTTTACCAGGCTCCTTATGGATTTGATGCGAGTGGCGTTGTCCTGGATTTCTAAGAGGGGAAAAAAAGGAGAAAATAACTGGTTGACTGTCATATTAGGACGTTATTTTGTCAAGTACTGTATCTGGTACCTTAACAAGAAAAAACATTGTTAATATATGGTTAAAACAGGAATGCATTATACCTTCTGTCACCTTAATAGAAAGCAAGAGTAATTTACAAGGATTAAAAATTCTCTCTTATTTTAAGGAAGCATTTTCTGGTTCACAGAATTATATTCTTATGCTTTTCATTTATTTTATTAGACTATTAGACCATCATCCTAAGCTAAAGTACCTCCAAGTAGTGAGGGACCCACATTTTAAGTGGAATTCCACTTTGGCATTACTTCTGTCCAACGGTGAAGTTTCTGTGGTGGAGGCACTTCCCAGGTACTCCTTGTCGTCCTTTTCTTCTCATCATAATTTAATCAGCTATATTTATGAATCTCTATCCTTAACATTACAACCCACCATGTTTGAAAATATAAAATAATCTGCTACTCTTTTTAGTCTTGCTTTCTGGTGATCAATTATTTTGAGAAACTTTTCCAGTGTAGCTATTTTCTAATACTAGTAGCATCTCACAACTGTAATTTCTGTAGGAAACAAATTTCTATTTCGAATTCGTAATAGAGAGTGCAGTACTAAGGGCTTTAATCTCTCTTTCGAGGTGATAAGAGCATTGCTATCCTTTTTGTTAAGATATACCTTCCTGTTGATGATGCATGATTCATAGTATTGTGGAAAGGTTTGACTGATATTTTCATTGATTTGTATGAGATGTTGCAACTAAAGTAAAGTCATGTACAACTGTTCTTTCGTTTAGGAACAGATTAGATAAGGTGCCAGTAGGTCTGACGTAGGGAAAACATCTTGCATGTTACATGCCCTAGATAACCTGAGAATACTTTTCTGATCTTATCATCTATGATTTAATTATCACCTATCATTCTTCGTATAGGTTCCTTTTTAATATTCATATTATCCTAGCACCCAGAGATCTCAATCAAGATTGAATCCCCGTTGCAGTAGGTCCTGCATAAACATACGTGGTTATTAGTGCCTTGATTCAAAGATTTCACCAAAAAAACCCCACGTTTCAAGAAAAAATTTCCTGCAATTGAACTGAACTTAAAAGTTTAAATTACTAGGTTAATATTCCTTCCTCAGCATGTATTCCTAATTCCTGTTGTGGTTAATACTTCATACGTACAGATATAGATGTATATGTCTTTATAATTTGAACATTGCTATAGATGTGAAAGACAAGAGCTCAAAGTAGTCAGTGTATTATTTTCCAGTAAAAAAACCTGAACTTTCATATGGATTTATTCTATAGGAAGCCATGCAATTGACAATGGCGACAATGAAGTTACACACAATCAAAGAATATGATTTCTGTGTATTTTACTCTTGTTCTGGTTTGACCTATATAGAACCTTAACTTCTGAACAGCACAAACTCCCCCAGTCTTGCAACCCAATCGTCCCTTGTTTTTTTTTTCTGCCACAAACCATTAGTACTGTTTATTTTTGTCCCATGGATGATCTGTCCAGTAGAAATATGACTGAAGCTGCAAATGGAAAATATATAAAATTTTCAAAAGTTAATTTACTGTAGGAGGCGGGTACAAATTCTGTGGGCTTTTTATTTGTTCTGTTTGGTGTGTATATATCCTCTGATCTTACTAGATAAGTTATATGTAGATTGGGGCTGTCCTGGCTGTACTGCTACTTCTCCAAAAAAGCTTCTGAACTTGTTTCTGTTTTAGTTGGGTTTCCTCTGAAAATTCAATGGACTTGAGTGCATCTGCAACACTGAGGTCGGGAAAGACTCAATGGAAGGAAAAGGTTCACTGTTTGTCCATTGCAGAATATTTGCAAGGAAATGTCGTACAATAAAACTTTATCGTGCTCTCTTGAAGGAAGTGTCTCTGCTCTGTGCTGATTAACACAGATACCAGCTTGTTAACCACCCTCCCTACAGAAACAGCTATGTTACAGAAGCTGCCCTTCCTTATAGGCTGTATTTGTATAGAGATGATAAACTAAAAAGAGCAGGAATAATTTGCAAAGAAATTATTTATCAAGAGAATGGCAAGGGTAGAAAGCTTTGGTTTAGGGCTTACCGTACCAAAGTCATCACAGGGGAAGAGATCTTTAGGTAGGCACTAAAGCACAAAACCATAAAAATTTTCCATGAAATTATTTTGTGAATCAGTCTATTTGTTAATTGTTAGTTTATTGTAAAAGAAGAAAAAACAGGCAACATGTGGTAACTTTAGTCAGCATTTCTGAACTGGGAATGATAAACACCTCTGCCTGGCTCTGGCATTTATCAGTACTGAGATATTATTACCACATAGAGTCACAGCATGGTTACTGTTATCATCAAAAAAAAAGAGCCAGCTAATCTTAATGGTTTGTAAAGCCGTTACCTGCACTGGTCTGACATTTATCATGATCATTTTACCACATGAGTCCTACATTGCAAAGGTATTTTATCTGGAAGGGACATCACTATGAATTATTATTTGCAGCTAGGTAGAAAATTGTATGTTGTAGATACCTTTTCTCATTATAAATCACAGTCACATTTCACCATTACCCACACAAAGCTGCTGAGCCCAGGCTTTTTGCCATAACACTTAGTCTCGCTCCCTTTTATAGTTCCATGAAAATATTGGGTACTCTTTCATTAAAATGGTTGATATTGGTGGGTTTTTTTAAATGCTATATACACGCTTGATTTTTCTCTAGTATAAAAGAATTTGTTTTTCCACTTGAGAAGCTGAAGAGGATAAACTGTTCATTTTTTTTATTAAAGCTTACTCTCGCTTCAGTTTTTGTGGCTGGGCTTGTCTTTACACTTGACCTTGTTGATGGAATATTTAACAGATCAGATGCAAGATCTTATGTTTCATTTGCAATACCTATGTATTTGCTTTCTTTCTGTAAAGCTTTGAGTTCCACTTTCCTAGAAATTTTCCCCTTTCAAATTCATAAGTAGAAAGATTTTTAATTTTTTTTTTTTTTTTGTTGAGGTTTTCTCTTTACCATGCTAAAGGGGAAATCCTTAAACACGGGTTTGTATAAATAGTTGTGGAGAAGGTATCCCACTCTTTGTGCTGTTTTATGAAGCCTGGCAGTACAGGGTGCAAAGGAAGGAAAACACTCTGAACAGTTGTTAAATTCTCCAGCTAAGTCTAGAAAACAAGGCAGACCAATTTTGATAAAATAAAATAACATTATTTTTCATTATACTCTTTTAATGGTGGAAATGTGGGGAAAAGATTCCCGTTTGGAAAGTTAGACTCTCTTTTCCCTATGAAGATTTCTGAAGGAAAAGAGTCATCATAATCACATGTCTGAAATAAAGAACGAGGGGATGGTTAATCCTTTTTGCATTTTTTAGGCAAAATATGGAAGATGTAGGTGATAATTTCAGCAGATCAAGATACTCTGAAGAGAATCGCAGATGGTTTTCCATGTAATATTTTCATAGAACATATATTTAGAATTTGGGTTACTGTCTTTAAAAATAGGGCTGGCTCCCTTTAAACAGAGCAAAACTGTGGAGATGCTCTCTTGTTTATATTTAAATGAAGAACGCATTGAAAAAACCCACTTAATATTATATAAGCTCTTTTGTAAATGAGCTTTGGATAAACATTTGAGCGTAGAAGAAAACATGATGTGTCTGTAACATTAACAGTGGCTGGGTAAAAATGAATGAAGAAAGTAACCTTTAGCACTCGTGTCCATAAAGAATACTTAAGCAAATCCCACCAAATCTTTCTTTTAATCATTAATTTTAAATGGACGTAGATGTTTACAACACACCACTTTGTTTCAGAACAGGAAGTCCAGGGTTTATCTCCAATAACTCACGTTTGCTAGGAAGGGATGTATGTCTCTAACCTGACATGCATTCATTATTTTGTAAGGTACCGGAGTCTGACCCGTGACCCTCCTCGGACCTGCTGCATTATTCATGTCTGACTGACTTTGTATAGTTTTACTATAGCTCCCATTTCCCTTTACCAGGCATTGCAGTGGCTTGTGCATGTTTAATGTTAAATGGCATTTATGGCTCACATTAATGCCTAATTTTATCACGAGCCATGGTTTCTTTTTATGCTCTCGAGCCTCACAGCTGAACTGCTGAAAAAAACCAGTGATTTATGATTCTGCATAAAGTATCAAACTATTGATCTGCCACCTAATCTGTGGGGTTTTGTTGTTGCTGTTTTTTAAGCATGGTTTTCTCTGATTTTTCTTACATGGCTCTTCTCACCTTGTTTTGTTTTTTTTGGATAAGATTTCTGCTGTGGTTAAAACGTCACACACTGTTGCTACAGCAAAATCTGTCTGCCAAGACTTTTTCCAACAATTCGCGACTGATTCAGCTGCCGAGAGAAAGACAGGTCTTGTCTGGGGCTTTTTTGGTTTGTTTATTTCATTTTGTTGGTTTTGTTTCGTTGGGTTTTTTTGGTTTGGTTTTTTTTTGTTTTTTTTTTTAATCGGAACTGAGTGGGTTAGGTGGATTTTCGAGTGCTAATGAAATTGTGAGACTTATGGCGCTGGCTACAGCCAGCCGTAGTGTGGGCAGACGCTCTGTGAGCTTCCCCACTGTGCTGCTGTGCAAGCATCCCCGCTGTTATGTTTGCTATAGTTTTAATGTCTGTGAAAAATTCCTGATGCAACTAAATTATGTTCTGCCCTCTTGTTTGTATAAATAAACACCCGACTAAGCCAATTCATCTTGCTCTTGCCCATTTTAGAAGCTTACCCTGTCACACAATGCTTAACCCCAGTCCTTGATAGCTTTGGTGTTATCAGGGAATGAAAACTTGCTTAAAAGAGAGTGCTCTGTTGGCTTGATTTTTTTTTCAGAGATGCCAACTACCCGAAACTCTGCCTTTATTCAGTAAGTCTTCATATTATGGAAGTCCTGCTGGCTAAAATACACAGATTTTTATGTATAAATATATAGATAAATTATTGGTATCACTTTTAGCATAGGGATATTTTGCTGTTACTGTATGCAACAGAAAAGTCCCAATTTTAATCACTCGCATTACGCTGTGGCGATCGGCTGGTGCAGATACATTGTAAAGTATTTTCTTGTTTTTTAAAAAAAAAATCTATAAGAAGCGTTCAAACTAACTAATGTTTGCTATAAGGAAAATAACCAATTTGTGATCTGAATTGATTTTACTTTTTATTCATGCCTCAGAAATAGATGTTGCAAAAGAAAATGAGAATTGTGTGAAACCTCTCTATATGGGCAATTGATAAATTCATCCTATGCGACATAAAGCGGAGTTTGCAATGAATATTCATACAACTTTTGCGATCCGTTAGCAAGACCCAAGACAATGAGGTTGCAACTCAGCCCCGTTTAACAAAAATATATGTAGAATTAATGGGAAAAGACAGCACTTACAAAAGTTAAACTTTAATGTATCAAACTCCAGGTGCCGGAGTTTGAGGGAAATAACTAATAATAGTCATTTTTTTACATATTTGATGGGCCTGATTATGCAATGTGCAACTCTAAATGGCTTATAGCACATTGTAGCATGGTTCCATCCCATTGGCTACAGTAGGGTGCAGGCAGATGGATGACAGTGACAAGGAGAGAAGTGCTTTTGCTTAGCCGTGCGTTAAGATGCCATCCAGAAGCTCTGTGCACTGCAGACACTTCATTAGGATGCCAGGATAATGGTAAACTACCACTCAGAGTGACACCCCATTTCCTGCTTACTGAGCTCTCCAACCTCGGCAGATGTCAACAATCTCACAGTGCTACAGAGCAGACCTAACTTTCCAGGCACTTTGACTCCAATTTTTTTCCCTTAACAGTGCCATACATTACATGCAATATGTAACAGCAAGTACCAAACAAAAACAAAATTTGCTGCCCTAATTATAACAAAGCAGCATCTGACTTAGGTACTGCATGCTCGGCGTACATACAACCAGTTAGGCAGCGTAAAAGAGGGATGCTCTTTGTCGGTCAATTTGGGGGCTTAATTAGACTTAGGACTTTGATAGCTAATGGATAGTCTGATCCCAACTGAAATGATTGTGCTTCACCGCTAACTAACTTCTACCGAGCCTCTGAAAAAATAGGCTGAGCTCTTCTTTCCTGGTATTTCATACACGGTTCCAGCCCTGTGCCGGGTTTTTCTGCACAGAAAGAGCAGACTTGAGCATCTGGACGGTGTGATATTTTCTCTGCAAATGCACAACTCGAGGCCGTAACGCACCTCCCCAACAGCAGTTAAAGCCAGCAGAGAGACTGCGCTACGATGCTTGACCTGCACGCCTTTCCAGAGAAACACAAATAGTTGCTCACACTTTCAAAAATTGTCCTCAGACACAGAAGCAGTATCCATAACGTCACCATTTCTAATTTAATTTAATTTCTTGAACCTATCGTTGTGTGTTTATGCATGTTTTTGAAATCAGGAATCCTGTTTATTTTACATACAGGGCTTTTTTTCCCCGCTCTTTTTTGGCCAATGAGGTAGCTCAAGCAGTATTGTTCTTCTCTACCGCAGCGAAAGCCCTTCACTACTTATTTTTGATGTATGAAGGGGTGGAAGAATGACAAGACATCACTGCCAGCTCATGCAATCCCCACTCCCGTCTCCTTCACAGCCTCCTTTTGCCCCCATGGCCTGTGCTGAGGGCAATTTGATTGGCATCCCTCTGCTCCTCACCCACCTTCTCCGAACCGCTATGTCAGTTGAGGACCTGGAGATGGACGGCAATTTGGGACAGAGAAAATCTGTAGCAGGGTGGAAGGATGCACGAGGATGAGGCAGCAAAACATTTCTCAGATTTCACCTTACATGAAAATAAAGAAAATTGCTGAATAGGAACCGTCCCAGAAGATTCGCGAAGTCGGGGACGTATCCTGTCACATTTATTCAGCTGTTGTCCATTTTCCCTGGGCAAAATTCCCACCAAAGGTCTCAAATGCACTCTGATTTCCCTCACTGTGAACTGTGCCCTTGGCATTGCTGTTGGGAGGTGGGATCGGGCCCCTTGTCAGTACTCCAGGAGAGATCCCAGGATGCGTGAAAATTGGAGATCTATTTTAGCCAGTTAAGCTGGGAATTCATAAGCTTAAAAAGAGACTTTTAAAATGTGCTAGAAATAATTTTGTGAATATTCATTCTGGTATTTTTGCTCTGCTTGCTCTGTCTAACCTTTACTGTATTAACCTCCAGCAAAAGAAAAAAACAAGGAAGTTCATTTTTCAGATGACCCATATGAAGGGGTTAAAAGGATTTAATATTTTTAGTAATCAAAGAAAAGCATACATTTTATTCTTCCTTTTTTTTCCCCCCTTCTAAGACTAAAAAAAAAAAGTAAACAGCATCTCCCCAAGGGAGATTTAGATTTGAAGACTGTTCATTATATCATTTGAATAAGACTAGACCTGGCCTTTTGACTTTGAACCACTACCAAATTTCAGGCTGTGAGGAAATTGTTCTACATTTCCTGACAAATTGAGTTAAGCAGACATTAAGTGGGCTTTAAGAAAACAAATGGCCATCTTTATCACAGGTGGACACTGATGGCTTAATGGGGCCTGGGCTGATTGTATCACTTCTAATGGCTTGACGGGAAGCATTAGGGTTTTTGCATAAAGAACTGGCATTTCGAACCCTGCTAACACAGACCTGTCAAGCGTTCTGTATCCCTTTGTGCATGGAAGCAGATGTTTGTATGTATACTATGAACTGGCATTAGAGCAAGCGACAGATGCCTGTATGAATGCCAGGTTTGTGAATTTTTACAGCAGGAGCATGTTCTGAGGAAGTACAGCCCTGCCCTCTATCATAGGTAATTCCCAGTGGAACTTGCTAAATCCCAGCTATGTTTTCATTATTTGGTTTTCCTAGCAACTGGATGAATGTGTCTGTCCTGAAAACGCGAGAGATGAGACCGCTACCAAATTCTTACAAATTCACAGTAGCGAGGCTGTTTTGAAGTTGTTATTTTCTGCAATTTCTTTTTGCACCATGCAATCTAACCCAACCTTTCTCAGAGGGGAAAGTGGTATTATAGCTATATAATTAAAACTTGCATTAATGCTAGCCGGTGAACCGTTCTCCCCCTTTCCTCCTTCTCTCCCCCCAAATGCTGAATTCGACACACGGCGTTTCGCTGCCTTCCACATTCACAACTTAGACTGTAGTTGTCTGTCAACAATACGAACAGGTAGCTTGCAGTCCATTAAACAAACACAGTGCCCCCCTCACTTTTATTTGACATTTTATTTGGCTGTGACAAATGAGCAGCAGTTGGATTATAACATAATTTGTCTTGTCTTTATTACCAGCACAAAGGACACCATTCATTAATTATTCTGCCGTTGCAGCTTAACACTAACTGGAAAGGTCCCTCTTCGGACAGATGGCGGGGACGATGTTATTTATATCAATCAGCCAAAATCCTCAACAAGGATTACTGTTCCTGAGACTACAATGATTTATTTCTTTTTACCTCACCCTCCCTCAACCCCCTTCTGCTTTCAGAGATTTCTCTATAAAAACGAAATTTGATGGGAATCTTAAAGCAAAGCCATATTTAACCTGTTAGCTTGCAAAACAACATGCATGCTACATCAGTTTAACTACACAGTATTAGTTGCATATTTTGAATCGTTTCGGCTCTCTCTCTCTTTTTTTTTTCCTTCTTTTTTTTTTTTTTTCTTTTTTTGATCTTCAACTCTGTAGAAAAGATTAACTGAGGGTCTCGGAGCAGCAAGTTCAGCAAAAGTTTGCCTTTTCTGTAACACCATACTGCTGTTGTCCCCAGAGACCACCGGGATCAGGAAATAGTGCCAGCTGTCAGGATTTCTGTCTCTGATAAGATGAGATGACCCACCTTATTACAGAGAGACCAGCAGTAGACCCTTCTGCGAGATGAACTCGGATGTTTATTAAAACTCCAGGCTAAACTGAGGGTCAAAGCGTACAGGAGACAGATGCTCATCAATCCCTACTGGATGCGAGTCTTCGTTCGCGATCAAGGGGCGGAGGGATTTTACCTAACTTGTTCTGTCTTGTTAACGATCCTGCCCGACGCGTGATCAAACAGCAATCATTTCTACTGTCCTAATCCAGATGTAAAAATCATCTGAGCATTGCTTACAAGGTCTCAGAAATGCTGCCCTTTCTCGCACGCCTTCTCTTCTCAGAAGTGATCTGCGTGGATTTTTTTTTATCTCATCAGGACTGAGACATTTAAAGTTTTATCTAAGTTGCACATACTGTTAATAAAGACTAAAATACAGAAACTTTCATTGTCTGAAGAAATTATTGGTATAACCTTGCTATCCTGATTAGTTTGCAAATATTAAAAGTCCCATCAAGACAAATATCAGCAACATGCAAATACCCTTGCAGGTTGTGATTAAGATTTTAAATGTATCCTTTTGCTTTTAGTTAATGAAAAACAAAGTCTTGGAGGATCTAAGTTGTAATTTATTAAACATGAAAGGCTCCTTGATGAAATATAGAAATGAGATATATTTTGCATTTCAAAGATTTAAGCTGACAACTTACTTGCATGCAAATAAGAGCAAGATTTGTAAAAATATTTGAAAAGAAATTATTCCTGAATGTACTTATTACAATAATGTGGCATGTAGATAAGAGAAACACACAGCATTAAAAGACATTCATTTCTCCAAAGTCTTAAAATTAGCTTCTTTCTGCCATTGTGTATTAATGTTCTTCTTCAGGAATGCAGCATATTAAAGAACTGAACAGAATTAGTAATAAATTTGTTAATTACAAATTTAAGCAACACAACTGTGTTGTTTTCCCAATATGTTTTTTTTCAAAAGCAGAATTGCTAATGCATTTTAATCATTTATGTATAAACATTTGAAGATAAAATATTCTGAAGTTTATCAATTTCAAGAGCTGTTTATTTGCTGGCAAAATAGGGCATGTTATACAACATATATCTTATCATTTTTGCTCATCAAATCCCCATTTGCTGAATGCAAATTTCTCTGGTCTAAGTGCTCTTGCACCTCAATTTAAATGAATAATAGGATAGACTCTATTAAAATCGGTTTAAGGTTGCCATGGGTGACATATCAGTAGGGTTAAAATGAGAAAAAAGGTCACAGAGGCAGTCCTTACAACCTGTTTTTTTTTATTATTATTATAATGAAGCATATGTAAGTATCTATGTAGGTTTAAATGACAACATATTGATATTGTAGACAATGGATAGTTTGCGGGTCTTTTTCTTTCTTTCTTTCTTTTTTTTTTTTTTTTAGACAACGTAGTCCACACCAAATAAATGTGAAATTATAGTGTCATCAATAACTCGAAGAATTTATTCAGTTGCACTGAAAATTAGAGCGTAAGCCTCAGCGCAGTAACGCTGTAGACTGACAGATTGTGGATTTGTAGAAATAACAGAGAACTCAGAAAAAGACTGTACTTTTGCTGCGGCAAATCCTTCATTTCAAGGCACCAGCAAGGTACTGTAATCATATTAACAAAGCAGCCAGAAACTATACCCAAACACCTCATTTGAGAAGAATTTTGAGTCTTCAGCTAACCTGATTTATGGGATTATGCATGCAGTTATTTGATAAGTATTGAAAATACTACCACTTCGCACTGGAGGCTTCCTTGATCTATCTTTTTGTGTGTGTGTCATAGTCTTATCCTGTTTAAAGCTTAAAAAATACCGCTTCTGACCATTCTAGAGACTTAAAGAACAAAGTAAAAGCGCAACTTTCCTGAATTTTTTGTTTTTGGATCCTTAAAAAGTCAATCTATTTATTTTACTAGTCCCCTTATTACTCACTTTTTTTATATTATGCATGATTTTCATTTGGATTTCACAGACTCAGGTTTTTGATACAAGGAAGGAAGTGTTATATTTCCCCTTCCTTTTTTTTTTTTTTTTTTTCTTGTAACCTACAATAAGAAGAAAAAGCTCCTTATTTGCTAAGGTTACAGTGTTAGTTTAATTTTCATAGGAGCAGTGGAATATTTTGAAGTGAGTAACATTTACCAAGTCATTAGTTTTATGCAAACTAGGAAGGAAGATGAAAGAAAAAAAATTATCAATTATTTATAGATTGTTAAAATGTATCGTCGTGCAGTGCTACTGTATAGAAATGACAATTAGCCAAACTTACCTTCTATAATTAATAATACATATATTATGCTCTTTGGGCAACTAATCACCAGTTCTACAGATTTGTTTGACACTGCTGAAGATACCTAGCACACGCACGGGTTAAAATAGGAAAAGCAGAACAATGTTCTCCCATTAAGGAATGGCCAGCTGGAACAGGCTTTCAGCTATACTTAAACTCACGCCGCGCTTCCAGTTGACAAAATGGTGGTCTACCAAAGCGCTTGACAACCTGATTGGCACATGTGAAATTAAAATCCAAAGGCTCCTAGCGGGAAAGGTCTCCCAAACTGGCGGTTTGACTGCTACACTGAAAGCAACCCACCGCATTTATCACCCTCTGCCTCGACTCGAAACTTTGGAAGACGGTAACAGCAGTGCTCCTTATGTCCAAGCTACTGGCCAGGCAGGCGCAGATCAGCAGGCCGTGCTGCGCAACCTGTTTCTCCGGCGGTACAGATTTGGAAACGGCAGATATAGCTCGCGAGGGGCAGCCGCTCCATTCGCACCTATCAAAACAACAGGCAGGGCTGGCACGCTTTCAGCGAGAGGAGCGGGG
>NW_009260274.1:3663969-3668517 GCF_000687185.1 Egretta garzetta | reverse complement strand
GGGGATGCGGGTCCCCGTTCTGGCACCCCTCCCCTGGGGATGGGGTGGTGGAGGTGGTCCTGATGGAGACAGTGCTCGTGGCCAGGTGGCTTCTTCAGCCCAACCCGTTTCGCTCCTCTGTGTCTTATGGAGGGACTCTTAAGCATCGTTTTGTCCCTTGAAACTGTTTTTCCCTTTGAAAATATATTTTTTTTTTCCTTTTTTTTATTTTTCGCCTTTGGAAATTTGATCCACGATAGGGCTATTAGCGTCAGGTCTCTCACTAAAATGTCACATAGTGCCATCTCCTTTTTGTGGGCTCCTAAGTGCATCCTTACGATAGTTGTGGTGGGCTTCAGTCACTTAGATGCTGGCAGCTAATCACATGGGAGAGATGCCCTGTTGCATCCACACCATCCTCCAACCGCGCCAAGACATCAGGGGCTTCTGGGACACTTCATGCAGTGTCTCAGGTGCTCTAAGGCATATTAAATGGCACTAGGCACATCATATTTTAGTGAATATATTTACCAGATGTAGATGAGCATTTAGTGACTTGGTTATTTAGAGATTGACTGTATCTGTAGGTTTGTGATCCAGCTCACTAGCTTTTGCTCTCAAAGGTGGGTCATGCTCCACTGCTGACGTTGTCTTCCACTACCAAAGGGCTCGGAAAGGGGCATGAAGAATTCGGGTGTGCATAGGGAATGTTGTCCCAGCACATCTTGACAAAAATCTCTTGTTACGGAAATATTTTGATCTATAACTACAGATCTTTTGATCTATAGGGTACAGCTGCTCCCATGGCTGGTGGCTCGTGTTGGATATGGACCAGTGCCATGCTGAAAAGACCAGGTAAATCATCGGTTTGTGTTTACTTAGCTTTGTCCCACTGATTTTAATTGCACAATTTTCAGGGGAAGATTCCCTTTGCAAAACTAAATGGTTCCTACCTTGTGTTAAACCCCAATAAGAATTGGTGAAAAGCTTTGGTCGCTGGCTACCTGTTAATACACAGAATACTAAAGAGCCCTCCAAAATCACAGGGGGCAGCACTGAATTATTATTTTTTTAATTTGTGATAAGCATACTATTTGTAATAATTTATGGACATTCTTGAATTTATAAATATCAAGGCTTTGCCAAATATTTTAACTGTCCCTCCATGGCAAATTGTCTTTAAATACTGGCAGTTTTTTCTTTTTAACATTTACTTGTGGACCAGAAACACTTGCAGTCTATTGCCCCTGGCCTTCTGTGAGAATGTTAGTTAGCAATGCTCATAAAAACTCAATTCATCAATGTGAACATAATTTGCTATGAACAGAAAGCTCACAAAAGGGTGAATTTGTCAGATAGACAGGTGGCCTGAGATCTCTCCCTGATACTGAACGATATGAATAATAGATTCTGGTAAATGTATGCCAAGACTTGAGCTGTAAACACAGCTGCCTCCATTCCCTTCCAGAATAACAGCTTCGAGAACGAAAGCACAGGAACCACAGTTCCACCTGAGGACTAAGCCTGTGCACGTACACACACACACACACACACACACACACACACAAATGCAATGTACTTGCAGGCTCACAAAGAAAACAAGCCCCGAAAAGGACATAACCATTTCCAGCTTCTTTTGCAGACCCTTGCTATGAACGGATTTTAACATGTGTGGAGAGCAGAAGGAGAGAATAATAGAAAACATTTAAAATATATTTTAAAATATCTGCAGTCACAGAAATAAATCTCTCTGTGATCCAAAGGAAAAAAGAAAAAAACCCAAACCCTCAGCTGGCTTTTGTAGGTGAAGCATCCAGACGTAAGACAAAAAAAAAAAGTGTCATAATGTCACAGTTGAACGCGTATAAAATAAAATTATGGAGCTTTTTTGCTTTGATGCTACTTCCAAAAATTATTTAACTGTAATGATCCTAGCAAGTCCTGCACCGTGGTTTTTTTGCTGTTGTTGTTGTTGCAGGTTATTGGTATTTATTTATACTGCATTCAGTTTTAGCTGGGTTTTTTAGGCTTAAATCATTAATTACTGTCCATAGACTAGGTTAGAAAGACATTATATGTGCAAAAATGACCTTTAGGCTTTTCTAACGAACAGCTTTCTGCTGGATGGTTGCCCAACATAACTTCAGAGCAGGCTGAAGTCTGTTCCAGGCAATCCCAATGACCGATGGTACAAAAGGGTCGCTGTAATGTTTGGAGACCAGTGGGAAGGACCTAATCCCGGGTCAGGCCTCTCTGGCAGCATCGGATAGGTGGGAGGAAAAGAACCATGGGACAGTGACTTTACATTGCTGAAAAAAACCCAAACAAGTCTTAAAAGGGACTCAGTTGGGGCCAGCCCCGTACATTTTGAGAGCACATTAACAGTGTGGTACAAATGCTCTGATGCGGTTGACTTTAGAGGGCAGACGTGTAATGAATTGCAGAAGAGAATGGCTGGCTGAAGTACTTGCTTTGGGCTATCAAACGCTTTTATTTTTGCAATTCTAGCTGAGGACTCTCAGCTCTATTTTTTGCATGGTCAAGGTTTAATATATTTTCCCCCTTATAGGTATAAAACAAAGGACTTTTCCCACACTAGCATGCATTATTTTAGGGATAACACAGGCTCCTTATTTGATCCTTCTCTGGCAGGGATATAGCCCAGGAAATGAACTGGGAATTGTATCATCTGAAGTTCATACATGTTTGTTAATATTTGTTATTTAGGGAGGATGTTTCTCTGTAATGAGTTGGCTAAGGTGAGAGACATGTAGCACTGAACGCAGAACCAACACATCCTAAAGCTCCCAAAATGTGACCGCATATGAGATATTAAAGGCAAAATGGAAGTTCTGAACAAATGAAATCACTGTCAGAATAATAAAAGAGAAATGAGCTATGATCTAATCTGTTTTCTAGCAGTGTCACAGAGGAGCTATAATAAAAGCTATTTGCAAAGTTCAGAATCATTTCCCGTGCAAAGCCATTCACACAGTATACGACTCTGGACAAATGGAGGGGGTCCTGGCTTTGCCAAAAAATTGTATGTGGATAGCTTACTATTAGTTTTAAGTTTGTGCACCTAAATTTCCCAGTTGGCTGCAATTTAAGCTCCTTCCCTCTTTGAGATGGCACATGGACTTGTGCACCTGGCTTTCTCCCTCTATTTTTGGTGTATCATCGTCTTCACCCCTTTCTAATTACAAACCACAAGTGTAAAGGACAAACAGAAAAAGAATAAAGTCACATCACTGGATGCTTAGCTAACCTGCTTTTGCACCATGCATGCTATAAATGAGAGCACAGCAAAAGATGTATTGTGTGTCCTCGTTGGAAATGCTCGAATGCTCGTTCTGTTCCTCTCCTTGGAACAATGCATGAAGTGCAATCCCAGTTACGGTGTGCCTCTATTTCTGTGGCATTGCCGCTGTGTGAGGAAGAGATGTACCAAAGGGATGCAAGGAAGGATGAAATGAGTATATAAGTGCCTGTTTCCTCCCTGATCTTCACAATGAATAAGTGACAAGTGATGAAATAATGATGGAGGTGTACCTAGAGTCATGCACAGAGGTAGCGGAGCAGCTGCTCCGTATGCTCCTCCTATTAAAGCAAGTAAAAGCAACTTAAGGCTGTTCAAAATAGTGATAGTTTCTATGTGGGGTTTTTTTTTGTTTGTTTGTTTTTTGGGGTTTTTTTGCATTTTAAAGGGGATTATATTGGGCAGCTGGAAATGGGACTGAACCAAAAGGGAGAGAACATGAAGCAGAGCTGAGCTGTCCATGCTGTAGGCTGTGGAAAAAAGGATGAAAAGGTGGAAAAAAACCCCATCCTGTGCTGATATCTGCACAAGTGGAATAACAGCAATTGAGATCTATAGAGATCTTCCTCATTTCAGTTCAGTGCCTTTTACTGTAAGTAGATTAAGGCATGGCAGAGGGAGAAAAAGAAAGACTAAATACTATTTCTGCAATATGGCACCCACCAATTTCAAACTTGTGGACAACTGCAGTGGAGATTTAAGAGCAGCATGGACCCCATGTGTATCTGTAAAGGCTCCCTGTCAATCAATGGACAGAGACCTATTCACGTGGGAAGGAATGAACTGATAAGCATCAATGGGAAGAGCAGGACTGACAGCGAGATGTGGGACCTCTCTGGCTCCCTAGAGCCTGACAGTATGGCTGGGAGGTTTCCCTCTAGATGTTCTGGTGTGTGCTTATAAGTTATCTGCTGTCCAGGATGGCGTCTATTGGACGTGCAGTTTGATATGGTCATTCATCGTGAAGACCTGGTGACGAGCTATAATAAATCACCTCCTGGACTTCATGGGGCTGGACTCTTTCAGACCTGTCTGTGTTGCTTAGCAAAGAAAGAGCCCTGCAAAAATACACCTAGGATTCATGTAGGCAACTGTCACGCCAGCCTCATAATGCAAAGTGTGCAAATCACTTATTTGAACCTAAATCTCTTGGTTGTCTTTGCACAAATGTCTCCCTAAACCTCCCAATTCCCATTGCTTCTCTCTCCCTTGTCTCACTTTACTCTTTGCTTGTAAGTCTTTCTCTTTCC
>NW_009260274.1:3640404-3663958 GCF_000687185.1 Egretta garzetta | reverse complement strand
TCCAAAATAAAAAAAAAAAAAAAAAAAAAAAAAAAAAAATTCACGGTGTGAAAGCTTCATTCAGTAACAATAAATATATTATCTGACATATGGGTAAGGTAAAGAATCTTATTCCTTTTACATTTTACTGGACATGGGAGTTACTACACAACGTGATAACATAATTCTCCTCTGCCTGCAAAAGCACCATCATGCTGTCAGCGTGAGTCACCAGCAAAAATCAAAGTAGTTAAATAAATATATGATGCATTGCTTCTATGTGGGGAGGCCTTCTGCGTGGAGAAGACAAATATTGAGGTCTCTGTCTGGTGGAAGCCAGTATTTCTGTATCAGTAGGGATGACTGAGTAACTGGTTACTGGGAGCTTAAATGCAGGAGCTCACCCAGTCATGCCATCGCATGGTGCACTTCACAGGGCAATTTTGGTACTTTCTGACATGCTGACCATGAAAGCTAAGTGGACAGCTTAAAAATAGGAAGCGTAATCCAACCCTGCTGTGCACCCTATTATAAAGCTGGTGTTGTGTGTTTATACATATTTAAAAAAAAAGTAAAATCACAGTATACATAGAACTTCCATGGTATTTTTTTCAGGTGTTTCTGTTTCTATAATGATGAATCACAGAATCGCAGAATCACAGACTGGCAGGGGTTGGAAGGGACCTCAGGACATCACCCAGTCCACCCCCCCTGCTAAAGCAGACTCACCCAGAGCATGTTACACAGGACAGCATCCAGGCGGGGGTTGAATATCTCCAGAGAAGGAGACTCCACAGCCCCCTGGGCAGCCTGTTCCAGGGCTCTGTCACCCTCAAAGTAAAGAAGTTTTTCCTCATATTCAACTGAAATCTCTTATGTTTCAGTTTGTGCCCATTGCCCCTTGTCCTGTCGCTGGGCACCACTGAGAAGAGTCTGGCTCCGTCCTCGTGACTTCCACCCTTAAGATATTTGTATGTGATGAGCTTAAGATCATTCTGTTCCAGAAAATATGAGACTATCATCTATGTGCCTAAGCAAGTCTGTTCTGAAAAGGAAAGTTGATTTGTGCTATCTAACTTTGATACTATTGAAATCTACCTCTGCCTAGACTTCCAGAACTCCAGGCCCAACAGTCCTTGAATACAAAATATTATTTGTATTTCTATTGATAAATTATTCTTCGTAAGAGTAACTAGTCTTTCTTTCTGAGACAGCCTCTCATTTCCATCTCCACATTGCTACATGGTTCCCTGATTACGTCTAATCATTGCACCACCATCAGCAATAACAAACCAGGACTTAGTCGGGTAAGCTTGCTTTTGTTCTTTTTTGCATGTGGTACAGCTAACCCTGCTCTTTCCATCGCCAATATATCACCAGTACAGTAAATGTATTTAGAAAGGAAAGAGGGGTATAAAATGAACAGCAGTTTATAAGAAAGCAGATGCATTATTATTTATGACAAGGGACATACTACACGGCTCACAGTGCACAAACTGAGGAAGAAATAGGATGCAAACATGGGTTTTTTTCTGATCTTTTGCCTGTTCCCAGAAGTCACAGTAAAACTACATGGCTCTACGTGTAAGAAATGACCTTAAAGCCACAGGAGAATTCCCATGTGTAGAGGAGTCCTCTGGTGACTTAAAGCTGCCACACTGATTCTTTGGAAGTTATGACTCGGAGCCGGCTCAGCTAGACATTAGCTTTTTGCCCATGAACTCACAAGAAAGATGTGCCAAAACATCCAAGGTCTAATCAGGCACAAACATCCAGTAGAGTGTTAATGAAAGCCATAAAAAAGTGCAAATATACTGTTTTGCTTTTTTTTTTTTTTTAATTGGGAAAAAGGAAATTCCAGGAAATTAAAAATTGCAGACTATAATGGGCATCTATGGCCAAACAACATAAAAAAAAATAAAAAATCTGGTATGGTGAATGAATTAAAGAAGAAAAAAGTCCAACCTTCCTCCCAAGGATATGTAACCAACCTCCTGGAACACACACTCTGACTGCAATTGTAGAGGTGGGCTGGACCGCAGGGCGACAGCCTCACACCGGACGGGCTACACAACCCCCAACTCATGATGCAGGTCCCAGTAAAGCCTCTAAGCTTCCAGACAAAGTATGCCTACATTATTTCTCCAGCACGGTGTCATCAAGTGAGCACCTCCTATACCTCCTGATGTAGGAAAATATATCACAGGCACACAGCTGGGGTAAGGGAGGCTGCGGTCACGAACTAGCAAAGAGCTGCCTCTCCCAGGTCACAGTCCCTAAAATTACTCCTGCATTGGTTTGAGATGGCCTTAGCCTTATCTGAAGGGTTTCTTTAATGGACAATTTGTATGTAAGCATTATGTGTACACATGTACATATGTATTACAACAGCTGACAAGAATAAGAGCACAAAGGAGGAGGTATTTAAAAGGTATGAAAAGGAGGTATTTAAAGGAAGGATAGATGAGGTGCTTAGGGACAGGGTTTAGTGGTGGGATGGCAGGGTGAGGTTAAAGGTTGCGCTCAATGATCTCAGAGGCCTTTTCCAACCAAAGTGATTCTATGATTCGATTCTAAAGGGAAACTTATTTCTTCACTGAATATTCCTCATATTTAACAAGACAAACCTAAAGTAAAACACCACCCTTCCTTCCCCCACCAGGACTCAGCGGTTTGGCATTTTTGAAGAAAAGTTCCTAAGTACCCCAAGCTGCTTTCTATGTTTAGCGTAGAAGCCTGAGTGCACCAGTAAGTCTCTAACTCCACTTGAACTATTGCACTAAACATAGAGATGTTCTTCCCTAAAATGTTCTGGGCCACAAGCTGGATGTGTCAGCAATATAGCAGATGGGGAAAACATATACAAGTATATTAATTTTGTGGCCCAGATTTATGCAGAACACATATTTGCACAGATTTCATAGATAGGATTTTTAAATCTAGTTTTAACCCTTACTAGGTAGATGTGAAGCTTGGAAAGAGCACGGAAGCCTAGCAAGAATGTTTGTGGAGCAGAGGAATGGAAGCGAGAGGGCTGCTGCTGTTGCTGCTTGCTTTGGTACCTCATTTACACAGGTTAATCTGCATGCCTCAGTTTACTCACTGTGAAATATTTATACTAATGCTAGCGATCTCACAATGACTTTGCAAAGCTTAGTTAATGAGCTCATAATTAATTAGGTTCTTAAAGCTTCCTGGATGAAAGCAGGGTTGGGTGAATAAAGCCAAGAAAAGAAATAATATTGTGATGTTTATATTTGAAAGAGTGGTATATAATGAACAGCAGTTTATAAGAAAGCAGATGCATTATTATTTATGACAAGGGACATACTACACGGCTCACAGTGCACAAACTGAGGAAGAAATAGGATGCAAACATGGGTTTTTTTCTGATCTTTTGCCTGTTCCCAGAAGTCACAGTAAAACTACATGGCTCTACGTGTAAGAAATGACCTTAAAGCCACAGGAGAATTCCCATGTGTAGAGGAGTCCTTTGGTGACTTAAAGCTGCCACACTGATTCTTTGGAAGTTATGACTCGGAGCCGGCTCAGCTAGACATTAGCTTTTTGCCCATGAACTCACAAGAAAGATGTGCCAAAATATCCAAGGTCTAATCAGGCACAAACATCCAGTAGAGTGTTAATGAAAGCCATAAAAAAGTGCAAATATACTGTTTTGCTTTTTTTTTTTTTTTAATTGGGAAAAAGGAAATTCCAGGAAATTAAAAATTGCAGACTATAATGGGCACCTATGGCCAAACAACGTAAAAAAATAAAAAATCTGGTATGGTGAATGAATTAAAGAAGAAAAAAGTCCAACCTTCCTCCCAAGGATATGTAACCAACCTCCTGGAACACACACTCTGACTGCAATTGTAGAGGTGGGCTGGACCGCAGGGCGACAGCCTCACAGCGGACAGGCTACAACAACCACAACCTCCTGGAACACACACTCTGACTGCAATTGTAGAGGTGGGCTGGACCGCAGGGCGACAGCCTCACACCGGACGGGCTACACAACCCCCAACTCATGATGCAGGTCCCAGTAAAGCCTCTAAGCTTCCAGACAAAGTATGCCTACATTATTTCTCCAGCACGGTGTCATCAAGTGAGCACCTCCTATACCTCCTGATGTAGGAAAATATATCACAGGCACACAGCTGGGGTAAGGGAGGCTGCGGTCACGAACTAGCAAAGAGCTGCCTCTCCCAGGTCACAGTCCCTAAAATTACTCCTGCATTGGTTTGAGATGGCCTTAGCCTTATCTGAAGGGTTTCTTTAATGGACAATTTGTATGTAAGCATTATGTGTACACATGTACATATGTATTACAACAGCTGACAAGAATAAGAGCACAAAGGAGGAGGTATTTAAAAGGTATGAAAAGGAGGTATTTAAAGGAAGGATAGATTGATTCTAAAGGGAAACTTATTTCTTCACTGAATATTCCTCATATTTAACAAGACAAACCTAAAGTAAAACACCACCCTTCCTTCCCCCACCAGGACTCAGCGGTTTGGCATTTTTGAAGAAAAGTTCCTAAGTACCCCAAGCTGCTTTCTATGTTTAGCGTAGAAGCCTGAGTGCACCAGTAAGTCTCTAACTCCACTTGAACTATTGCACTAAACATAGAGATGTTCTTCCCTAAAATGTTCTGGGCCACAAGCTGGATGTGTCAGCAATATAGCAGATGGGGAAAACATATACAAGTATATTAATTTTGTGGCCCAGATTTATGCAGAACACATATTTGCACAGATTTCATAGATAGGATTTTTAAATCTGGTTTTAACCCTTACTAGGTAGATGTGAAGCTTGGAAAGAGCACGGAAGCCTAGCAAGAATGTTTGTGGAGCAGAGGAATGGAAGCGAGAGGGCTGCTGCTGTTGCTGCTTGCTTTGGTACCTCATTTACACAGGTTAATCTGCATGCCTCAGTTTACTCACTGTGAAATATTTATACTAATGCTAGCGATCTCACAATGACTTTGCAAAGCTTAGTTAATGAGCTCATAATTAATTAGGTTCTTAAAGCTTCCTGGATGAAAGCAGGGTTGGGTGAATAAAGCCAAGAAAAGAAATAATATTGTGATGTTTATATTTTATTTTATTTTTTTTAAGGAAGATCTGCTGATGTGCCTGCATGTTCACAAATATTCAGGTGAGCATTTTTATTCACTCGAAATCTCCCAAAGACAGAAGGGCTGTGCATGCCAGCCTGGAGAAGTGTTTCTGAGAACATTCATACCAGATGTGTGCTCATGACCATCCTGAAAAACTCTTTTCATTGTTTGCACAATGATTTGTCAATGAGTTATAACTGTTCATGAATTATTTGCCAAAGGAAAAAATAAATTCCCTAATGGCTTTACAGGCTGGTCTATGCACACTTTTCAAACTGCTTTAGCTATAGCTCTTTAGAAACACATGCAGCCGTTTTGGTGCGACACCCTGCTGCAGTCAGAGATGGACCTGTATCTAATATGGGGTGACTCAATTAATTTTTACTGTGGTCTACTGAGAAACTCTAATGAGGGCTGCAATTTTTTTAATTTTTTTTTTTTTTTATCCTGAGGTTTACTAGGTAAACTTCAAGGCGTTGGCTGCGTTGGCAGTGGCGCGGCAGCCCCAGCTGAGCTGGTGGCCTGGGCATTGCAGGCTGCGGGCACAGCTGAGCTGGTGGCCCGGGCATCGCAGGCTACGGGCACAGCTGAGCTGGTGGCCCGGGCATCGCAGGCTACGGGCACAGCTGAGCTGGTGGCCCGGGCATCGCAGGCTACGGGCACAGCTGGGCTCTGCCGCCGCTTGGCAGGGCCGGCGGGAGGTAATGCGGCTCCGGCAGGACTGGGGAACAGCACTGATGGGCAGCCGTGGGAAAATCTGCTTGCAGCGTGGCTCTGTGGCAGGGGTTTCTGTTTGGGGAAGCCTGGGGGAGGGGTAAGCCTTCGAAAGAGTTCTTTTTTTCTTTGGTTGAACGGACTGAGCTTTTAAAAAAAGGAAAAATGCCCAGGTTTTATGCTATTTACTACATGGTGGCTGTTCTAGCACTTCATTTTTGTGTTCCTGACAACTGTGGTGGTACCCTCGACCTTCAGTGAGATGCTGGGAGACCCTGGGCAATACATTGAGAGAGAGTCAGGAGCTTCATTGTGAGTGCAGCCAGCAGCCTGAACCAACTCACGACTGTAAATACCCACACAGCCACCCACAGCAGAGAAGAAAAGGAAGCCACGAAGAAAATCCTCTCCCAGATTCTGCTGGAGATGTAAACTTCTCTCTCTGGGCTTCCTTCCCAGCCTCTGCCTCTCCGCTGGGCTTAGGTGGTCATATCCTTTTCTGCAGGGCATGGTAGCACCGATTCCTCAACCTACCCGATGCTTTCCAGCAAGGAAAGCGCTCATTCACCATGGCACTAATGTATAAACTAGTCCATAAAGGCTTGAGTTATATCACTTTAATACTATTATAAAAGAAATGCTTACAACACTGAGTAGTGTATGCAAATACTAAGTATTACAAAGTCTCCTGATATCCTCTACAGCCGACCTCAGGCACCTTCTATGTTAAAATTGAGGCAGCTTTAAGATTAGCAGCTGGCTTATCTTTCTCTATTTTTGAAGTTTATGCAGCTAAACTTTCTATTGCGGCGTGATGGGGACAGGTAAGACTTACAGAAACAAATAATTTTGTGAGGCTGGTCCTAACTCTTTATTTTGTGTGCAAATTTATCTTTATGCACTGTACATGCCCACATCATTGGTCTGTACCTTTTTGTTCAAACCAACATAGCCAGTGAGGGATAAAGACTGTAAATCATCCCTTAACTTCAGCTCAGCCCCAGAACATCGCGGGACTTAATGACTGATACACAGTGGAAGTGACAGACAGGAAAACCCTGTTAACCCTCAGGTCCAGAAGATAAGCTAAAACATTTTCAAAGAATCCATCGTGCCTGGCATCATAAAAGTGGCTCAGTTCATTAGGTGAATAATTTTCAGGGAATTTTTAATGCAACTTCCATCTAAGTATTGCACAAAAGGAGACTGGTCTAAACCATCCATTAAAACAGTCTCTGCAGTAAATTTGACAAGCTTAAGCAAAAAAATATTTCTATCAACTGAAAAGCCTGCATTTATGTAGCACCTTATTCAATAACTCAGGAGAACATACAGCATGCTATCGGCAGGATAACATTTTTTTTTTCCTCCAGATGTCTCTTTTTCCTTCCAGAAGTTGCAGAGCATTGGACAAGCAGTAACAGATGATGAACACATGCATAACTACAAATGGGCAAGCTGATTGTTTTCAGAATTGGTATAAACACTTGCTCTTGGATTGAGATTTAGCCCATAGCAAATCTTTACATTCTCGTTATAAACCTCTGACAAAAAAGAGCTTCTAATGAAAATGCTGACAGTGTGAAAATGTGGTTATGGTCAGGAAAACAAATGGATAAAAAGTGGCATTTTGTAGTTCCATATGTATACTTCATCAGGGAAGTCTTTGCTAAGTTTACATTTCAAAGCAAAAGCTTGATGATAACTGCTTCTCTTAGCCTTTCTATTTAGGGCCCCCAAACCTACTACTATTACTGCTATCTCCTACACTAGCATTTAGAAAAAAAAACAACAAAAAAACCAAACCCAGGGGCGAGAATATGAACTTCTCTGGGAGCTCAGTGAGAGAGCCAGCAGTTGGATTTTTAGCATCTCTTTTATTTTTGATTATGCAGATAATAGTAGAGCCCAACAGCCCGAATCAGGACATGGCCTTACCATGGTAGGGTGTTAAAGACTGAAAAAAACCCCACACATGAAGAAAAGAACTACATTTGGGGTGCATACATGGGGGCATGGCAGGAGGCGGAGGAGGAGGAGGAAGGGCTCAGCAGGACAGGAGAGGTGAGACAGGCACTCTGGGATGTCTGTCCCAAAGGCCACTGCTACTTCTTGGGAAGTATAAAAAGAGGTCTCTGCCCCTCTCCTGCCCGAAAGTGGGGTGTCTGGAGGGCTACGGCATTTCTTCTAAACTTAGACTTGATGTTCTTTTGGGCTACTTTGGTGGAACTGCCAATAGGGCAAACAAGGAGGATTCCAATGTTGAGGATTGTTTGAGTCCTGCATTATGAGAAAAAAAAGGAACAGGAAAAGGTGGTTTAGGGCATCTAAGGCACGTGTGGGACTGATGGTTATGATGGAGGAGAAGGGAAGGCTTGTATGCTGTTGTACCCATGGTGTTGGGGAGAAGTTTGAGTGGCTAAAATAGCCCCAGACGCACCATGTCTGCAGCCCTGCTGGCTGTTTCATGGTCCTCAGGGCAGCACGTGAGAAGAGGCAGATATATATGAAGCCTCTTGAATATTCTTTATCAAAGCACAAGCAAAGTGCAGGTCAGTGGGTGATAATGGGACAGAAATGTGGGCTTACAGGAACAGACCATGTGAATGGTTTTTGGGACAAGCCATCGAATTTGGTGCTGACAGAGCACTTATGTCTTGCTTCAACACCATAAGGGTTTACTAGGCTTGCTTTAAACTAGCATCTATGGAATCAAAGGAAAAGATAAGAAAACATGAGATAGAAAAAGAAAAAAAAAATTAAATTCCTTAACCCAAGTTCTTAGGAACGAGGAATGTCAAATAAACATGGGACTGATAACCGGGAGGAAATCAGACAAAGCGATGGTGCAATAGGGCGTGCAGGGCAGTAAAATCTGGTACGATATTTACAGTGACATCCTTGTTTATGGTGGGGAGGGAAGCAGGGTCACCTGTCCTTGACCGATGGGTCCTGTCCAGTTCTGGAGCCCATTATTAGGAGAAAGAAAATGGTCGGGATACGCACACAACCCCAAACTGCCCTAATACCAAGTAAAAAAAGCACCTAACTTTGAATGCTGTGTTAGAAGCAATGATGTACGTGGTGAGATGAAAAGAAGCTTGGTTAAATCATGACTGAGGATGCCAGAGGAATGGCACTGAACTCCAGCACCTGAAGGAAGCAAGCCCAATGGATAGGATGGTGCGTCCTCTGGAGCCAGAAAGAGTTTTGTTGATGACTCCAGTGTGACCCAAATTCTACTGCAAGGAGTCAGAGGAAACGTTGAGCACAAAGAAGAGGATATTGGAAGCAATGCTTTTGCATAATGCAAATTAAAATGTAGCTGAATTTCAGGAAGACCTCCTGACAGCAAGATTGCCTGTGGAACTGGAAAATCCTCACGCTGCCACAAACAGTAAACAAATACACTGCTCAGAAAGACTTTGCTGGCTTGTGGTATAATGAACACAGAATTATACCATTGCAACAATATACACCCGCTGAATTTGACTCCACTTGAAGAGATGAGAGCTCTTAAGTTGCTACGTTGAAAACAATTTAATTGAACCTGGCTAATTAGAATATAACAAGTAGTTAAAAATTATGCAATGCTTTAAAAATCTTTTAATTAATTTGAAATTCTGATGGCAAATTAGTAAATGTACGTCAGTAACTCCCCGTGCTTGACTCAATGCATCATTAAAAAAAAGATATATATTTTGTCAATAGGGACACTTCGAGAAAACATACACAAGTAGAAAATAATAATGTAGAGTAAGGAATAATTAATTAATTCAAGCTTCAAGATAAGATCACCATGTCCTGCTGACCCTCCATGTTAATCAGTTGATTGATTAATTGCTACAATCATAATAATTATAGGGTGTAAATCTAAATACATTTAATGATAGTTTACACTTAGTATAAAAATGTCTTTTATGTCTGCTTATCTTCTTCATTTCTTGAAGCCTAGTCATATTTTTTGTTTGCCATAAATAAACCCGAAGCATTTTTACATGTTATCTTTGTGATGAGGTAGGTTTATTCTTCGTTCATCTGATCAGCGATATTTTTTTTGTGGCCTCCACCTCCTGTCTAATGAAAAATATGTTCCTAGATGAGAAACAATTGATTATGTGTAGTAACCAATACAGCTTCATCAAAAGCTCATCCTTAAATGAAAGACAAGGGGACATAGCAATAAGGCTGTTGTATAGTTATAGACTGTCTTTAACCAGAAGAGTTTTACATATTGAATGCTTCTTCCACCACATAAACTCAGTCTGAAGTGAAACAGTAAGGCAGATCAGCAGCACAGAAAAATATTGAAGAAAACAATCCAAAGAAAATTAAGAATTCTTCTGCTGATTTCTGATTTATAGGCAATGCAGAAGATCTTGACATCTGCATCATCTTTGAATTTGTGCCGTTTCTCATTAAACCTAACCATGCTTGATGAATGCACTAAAAGAAAGGTATGAGTCCTTGTATCTCAACTGGTATTATGTATAGCTGAAATCCTGTTTTCTGCTAAAAAGTACCAGAAAAGAAGAAAGAAGAGTCACTTAGATAAGTCTGTTGAACATTGGTAAAATGCACTATTACAGATGAGGTCTTAAGTTACTAAGGGCTCACTAAGTCACTAATGGGGTGCTTCAGTAGGGGTGACAGGTAGAAGTTGTTATAGTTGTTTGTACTCTGCGTGTCCCATGGATAAAACCTCCTGTTCCCATCATTGCCATTTCATCCTTGCCATTGCAAAATATGAGGAAGTCTTAAAGAAGCGTGTGCCTTAAATTTTTTTAAAGAAAAAAAGTATGAGTTTCAGTTAATATCAGACCTGAACACCAGATCTCCTGACCATTTTCAGTTGTGCAGCTCTAGAAATTTTGGATTCTTCATTTGTAGAGTTGGTATCTGTACACTGCTTTGCAACTCTCATTTTGTAGTGATATTTGTTAAATAAATAATGCTCGGTTAGGAATTATAGTATAAATATTTGAAGGAGCCACTAAAGTATTTAAAAAAAAAAAAACCCTAACCAAGCAAATTCCAAGTGAATGAACTTTTACAGCCTTCAAAGGGTTACCTGACCTTCTACTTTTGCAGCTTGCTTGACTCAAAGTTACAGCAATGGAGGAGATAACAGTGAAACTGTACTATAAAAATAAATTACTATCATGAATATTAAGCAACAAGGATATAATAAACATGACTGCTTACATGATTCTGATTTATTGATACTGATTTGCTAGTAAATTATCGCACAAAGTACTCGTTTTAGTTGTTCAGGAACATGTGCAAAATAAAGCTTGGTGGACACTTCCCAAAGACCTTGACATCTGTCACTGAATTCATACTTTGGGATTCTTGGTGCCTGTATTGCTGGTACGTGATACAGTGCCGTATTTACTTTTCCTTTCTCCAGATTTTTTTTTTATTTTATTTTTTGGCTGCCTGGCTTCCTTAAACTCTGTTTTTTACCCATGCACAGTTTTTAAAAGTACTATCATGGAGGTTCAGCGCTGACACAGTGGAACAAATCCAGCTGCAAAATCTCCTAAAGGCTGTTCATGCTTGTTCTGTTAAATAGTGCTCACTTTGAGTCAAGAGGTTTCATTACTATATTTATGAACCTCTTGGCACCAGGAGTTGGGATTTCCCAGTGCTAAGCATTAATGCATTTTGCATCACTCGCTAACATCAGGAACTCTAGATCACTGGTGCTGAGGGGTTAAAGGCAGTAAAAAACCAGATCTTTACTTCCAGATAGAAATCTGTAGTGCAAGGGTGCACGCTTGATCTGTGTGTGTGTGGATAGTCTGGGCAACTGTCAGAGAGCAGAGGTAGAGAGCAGGCTACCATGGTCACTAACCACCAGGAATTGCAGGTTTTAAGGGATCTCAGCATTAACAGCCTCCTGCCTATATTCTACATCAGATATTTGTTATCCAAATTGATGGAACACATCGTATCTGAAAATAGGATTATTCTTCTTTAAATTTAAAGCCTGCTTTGTGCTTATGTGGCTTATATCACTTCATGACATGGTGTGTTATGTCAAACCTAAGATTATTTTTGGAGATTTCTGAGACAGAATCTACTTCATTTTGCCTGTCATCAGCCTAAAGCATGTGCCAAAAGACCCCTTTTTTGAGGCAGTGATTCACAAATACCATCTGAACTAAAGGACAGCTACCGCTTCAAAGCAAAAACACATATCTTGGATCAAATTCTACTAACATCTCCTAAAGTGGTTACTCTCATCACAGTTTTGATACTTCTCTGTGGAGGATTTATAGATACACAGTGGAATATTTTTTTTTTTAAAAATGCTAATACACTTAAGCTTGCAAGCAGGAATGTAGCCTCATCAGGTGCCATGATCTGTGGTGTAAAGAAAAACAAGCAACGACCTCAGCTGCAGAGCGTAGGTTAGTTCTGGCTGCATGTGAACATACAGATGCAAATAAACCCTGAGCCAAGGAAAAGGCTATTCTAGAAGTGGCACTTGATAGCCCAGGGCTGGAGCTGCAGAAGCGTATATAAGCCTGCCTGCCAGGCAAACCTTCCCGCTTCTCCTGGTTTTCTTTTTTTGTTTGTTTGAAAAGGAAAAGAAAAAAAAAATAAAGAAAAAGAAAGGGGAAAGAAAAAGGAAAAGGAAAAGAAGAAAAAGAAGAAAAATATGAAAAAGATGAAAAAGGGGAAAAGGGAAAAGGAAAAAGGGAAAAAGGGAGAGAGAGAGGAAAAGATGAAAAAGAGAAGGGGAAAGGGGGGAAAGGGGAAAAGGGGAAGGAAAAGGGGAAAAGGGGAAGGAAAAGGGGAAAAGGGGAAAAGGGGAAAAGGGGAAAAGGGGAAAAGGGGAAGGAAAAGGAAAAGGGGAAGGAAAAGGAAAAGGGGAAGGAAAAGGAAAAGGAAAAGGAAAAGGAAAAGGAAAAGGAAAAGGAAAAGGAAAAGGAAAAGGAAAAGGAAAAGGAAAAGGAAAAGGAGCTGTTGCAGCTGCACTGATTTTATTTGCCCTCTTTCCAGGTAGGTACCAGGCTAATTTCCTTCCTGTCTCACTTTGCTTTCAGTGCCATCGGTAGAAGCGTGGGGAGAAGATCCACAGTGCAATTTGGGTTGGGTTTTGGTCCCAGTCACTGCTCACCGCACACTTTCTCCATAGGCGCAGCTATTGCCCTTTACGTGACAGCCCAGCAGTGCCAGCTTGGAAAATATTTCCCTTCTTCACCCGTGCTCTCCTGATAAAAAGTTACCGACACCAAGTATTTCATATGAGAAATATATAAGCAGATCTCCAGTTCTCAGTTACATTTTTAGGATTCTAAAACCTTTGAGAGCCCCACCTTTCTGGTTGCTTCAGATATTACTTTTTGTATGAGTGATTAATACGCAGTTTGATTTTCTAACCACCTAAGCAAACCTAGGTCTTGTGCCTGGCTTGCTTTTTTTTTTTTTTTTCTCTCAGTGCAACACTATCACTCAAAAGTGTTTAGCAGTGAATGAGTCAGACCACGAGCTGTCGGTGAATTAGATTGTGCTCCTGATCCTAGCGAGATTATCTGTGTGATATACTACCTTCTCAGGCAATTAAAGCATTAATGCTTTGGCCAAAATGTAACAATAGTCAAACGGGTTAACGGGCTAATGAATTTTATGTAGAAAAGAGTCAAAGGGAGCAGTTTGACTCTCCGGGAAGCAAGAAAAATTGGATTTTATTTTAAAATTGTGGGCCTTTGAAATTCAATATCTGTACTACAAACACAAGGCAGCAGACTGCAGAAACATTTTTGCATCCAAGGAAGCATCCTTAAAAGCAAAAGTTTTGTTCAATGAGTTTCTTGTGCAATAGGTTGCCTTGGGGCTGCGCACTCCCCGACACCCGTTTAGGAGGAGGACGTGCAGCAGTACTCATTTCTTCCATTCCCACACTATTTCTTACTTGACTTGACTTCTCTTGTTAGCTGTTATCTGGTACAGCTGGTGTAGTACAGCTGCTAAAGATGCTTTTCCGCAGCCACATTACCCAGTTTTCCAGCACTACTTTTTCACAATTTGTGTCCCTCAAGAGAGATTATAGCTTTGAACTCTGGCCCAGCCTTGGTAAGAACACAAGCCTACCCTCGCATCTAGACATCATTACTTTTCCAAAGTATTTCAGTTTGCAGTCGCACTTCCTGTGGCAGACCCGGATCTGCTCAAAATGTTGATGTTGGGAAGCCAGGCCTGCGTCAAGCGATGCCGCAAGGCGATGCTTTCAGGGAAGGAGACCTTCGCCTTCCACCCTGGTAAATCTGTGCCTGATTTCAACCTGTGACTTAACTTTTCTCTGAAATTCTGTGAAATTCAGTGAGTATTCTGCAGATAGTGCTATTGTTATTATTCTAGTCGTATTATTGTGTTGTATTATACCCTTCAGCAACGTGGCATTTTTCTTTTCCAACCCCCTACATGTGCTGTTATGGTAAACCATGAGGATATTTTTCCTGACCATTCATAACTTGATTCTGTGCCTGCCTACTATGTGGAATTTTTAGAACATTTAATTTCTTGTTTCCTTCTCCATGCTGTTTTCAGACCACTTCTAGAATATTTCCAGAAAAAAAAAAAAAAAAAAAAAAAAAAAGAGCTGTTGTAACTCATTTGTGACCGATTCCTGCTCTCAGGTCATAAAGGTACAGTTAAAGCGGGGTCTGTATTATTTAATTTTACTTCTGCCAGATTCTCATCCGAAGGTTTGCCATAGGCCTAAGTGCAAAGGCTAAAGTTATGCATTTTCTTGTAGCTCATTTAATGCATTATTATCAGGAATCATATCTGAAGTTACAAAGAGCCTTCCGTGATGCCATGGTGCTACGTACAGTTTTCATCATTATAAAATAATATTATTTTATAAAGCCGCAAGGTAATGGTCCATATTAAGGCATGTTTTATGGCTGTTTTTACCTGCCAGAACTTGAGGACCCATAGAATTGCACTATCTGGTGGAGAAATTTCTGAAAGGATTCTGATGTCAGGAGTGCGCGGGCAGCGTGGTCGGAGCACGCTGGTGCTGGAGAGCTCTGAGGGAGGTAATAGTCCCTTGAAGGACTGGTGTAAGAGAACACTGCTTAAATTTACCAGGGGTCAAAGCTGCTTGAAGTATTTAGGATGCATAAACTACTCTGTAAAGTTAATGCCTACTCTGAATACTACAGCTGTAGTAGTCTAGGTCTTCTAAGAACATAGTAGTCCAGGTCTTGAAATATCTATGTGGTGAGGACCAGAGAACAACTCAGTTGTCATGTTTTGCCACCAAGACATAATCACGCCTATTCTTTGCTGGTTCAGATCCAACATGCCACCTACCACACAGAGATGTGTGGCACTACTCTTCTTTGGGGAAGGTAGCAACTTGTAGAAAGTAAGCTGTATGGAGAGAGGAAGAGAGCACAGCACTGGAGTGATGACCTTCAGCATCCCCTTCTCTTATTCTTGAAGGTTCTTTTTTTCCCTCCTTCTTTTTCATTCACAAGTCTGATGAAACATTTTTCCCCTCAAACCTAGAGTGCCAATTCTCACTTTGTCAAGAGCTCCCGATAACCTTCATGAGAAGTTCCGCTCCCCCTGCTCCCGCAAACACTCCAGGTTACAGAGATCTTGTCACAGTCACTAAATAGCTCCTTCTCTCTCTTTTCCTCCCTTCTTTTCCACCCCGTGTTGTTGCTTGGATTTCTCAGTTTCTCTTTGTCTTCTCCTTCACCATTATCTCCTGCTCGATTTTCTCGACAAGTTTCTCTTACACGAATCCACACATGAACTCTCATGTTGGCTTGCTTCTTGCTTCTGCCCTTTCTTTCCCCTATGAAAGATTCTCTTAACCACAGATTAAATTTAAATTACACAAATACTCTATTTTCCACGCTCAAGAAGTAAGTAGAAGAGGAGCAAATTGAAACCCATATCTTTTTCAATTTGCAAGTTTTTGATTCCCCATTCTGTCAGCTGGCAGTAGGTGTAAAACTAACGGAGTTACTGGAGCCTCAGCAATTAATCTGGCTACCAGTTACAAATGTAAACAACTTTTTTGCAAGCTGAAGTGAGGCACCCTGCTTCTCAGATGACATTTCCACCAAGTATCCAGAGGCTTCTCCAGCTCCCCATAAACATTAATGCTCTGAGCACCCGTGCTCCATGGTAGGTTAAGAGCCCAGAAAAAAGCTTTTAGCCTTGTTAGTGCTTGTGTAATTGAGGACGAGCCACAGTTTTGACATAATCCTGTCTAGTAAGTGCTGTTTATAAGTCCTGGTTTCAAAGCACTGTGCTGGACCTACCATGTACAGCAAAGTTCTTGAAAAAGGTTCTCGCTGAGCAGATTACTGCAGATTTGTATCCAATAATTTACTGTGTAAGCATTAAACCATTCATATCACAAACACCTGTGCAAGCCAGTTGGCCTAGTCAATTCTTGTTTAACATTTAATTATGAATATAATTAGCATGAGTTAAGAGACAGGCCAGGCATCCGCAATAAAATTTCCACTATGCTCAAAAAATTATAACTAGAATAACAAAAAAGACTAAGCTGGGGGAGAATATGTGCCTCCTGTGCAAACTTTTGCATGACAGCAAAATTTAAGTACAAATTCTTTTAAAACTTTTTCATTTCCTTTGATGATAACTGTAAAGCCTCCACCACATCTATAAGACTAAATTATACAGTTTTTCTGTTCCTTTAATATTAAGGCAATTTTCATCACTGGTTTAACCCTTTCAGTGAGGTGCCTCAGATTCTCCTCTTTTCCTCGAAAGGTAAATTAACTGCTGATTTGATGGTGTCACAGCAACACTGCGTTAAATAAAATTCATGGGGGGGGGGAGGGGAGGAGGGAACTAGTTAAAATATTATTTCAGCACATCTAAGAGTTTTATGAAGTGCTCTTTGTAGCCCAACAGGACTGTGTGCTAACAGAAGAACAGGATTAGTAAATACTGCAACATATCTTGTTTTAAAGGCAGGTGCTCATGTTTAGGGAAAAAAAAAAAAGAGCAAAATCAATCTAGAATCAGGCTCCCTATGGGCAGGCGTTACCTGGGCTTCCTTCACAGGGCAAAGCCCTGCAAAGGACCTAAACCATCATGTGTAAATTTTCTTTTTTCTTTTCATTTCCCATCCGACAACTTAATTAAAACTTTCTGAGCAAAAAAAAAAAAAAAACACAAAAAGGAAATATTTTTATCCACTGATTATTTTTTCAATGCCCTTTATTCTAAAGAACATTGCAATGTTTTCCACCTCAAAAGAAAAAATCTATTCACAGTCATGTCCTCCAATTTTTTATTTTTTTTTTTTCCCCTTAAAACAGTTGCTTCCAGACCTGGAAAGATCTATTTAAAAATGCTGTTGAGCAGAAACAGTTTGCAACTGTGAAGGGAAGGTCATTGAAAGAGAACTGGGAGGTTACTGGGGCATATTGTTCCTTGGCACCTCCTGGGAACAAAAAGCCTGGAATGAACCTCTTTAGTTACCAGGTCGCTGCTATTACAACTAGGATAGCCTCCATCTGCATCGTCGGTGGAGGTCTGCTGTCCTAATGCCTCGAATCTGAGGGGAGACTGCGCTAGAATACAGTAGCTATAGTGGTTGGGAATGCTACAGCTTAAATATATTTGCAGCCAGTTTATACACCTCTCTTGTGGAATACAGGGTTTTAGTTTAAACTGCACTTTCTCATCTATTGTTTTTTTTTACTTCTTGGTTTCGCTCAGGATGAGCATATACATTTTTGCCTGTATTTTGTTAACACCGATCAATTAGAAGCTTCCTTTCCTAGTTAACCCTGCATCCTATATCATTTTACCATCTCTTCTGAAATGTAAGGGGTTTTTTCTTTCTATTCCAATATCAGCTAATCATTCTTGAATCAGAATTTCGCACACCTTTCATGATAAGGTTTGAAAAAGCTTTCCAAAATGGATTTAATAGTTCTCAATCTCTACTGAAAATACCTAGTACCACTTTCTGAATAAGCTGCTATTATTATTGTTAGTGATACTGCTTTGGAGAATACATACAGATACACCATACACATATTCATATATTTTTATGGATGGATATCCCTGAGATTATGCTACCCAAAAAATCATTCCCCTTTTTTTAAAAAAAAAAAAAAAATCTTTTAAAGAGTTGCACCTCAACTTTTGAATACTTTTTGTTTTTACACATTTTTTTGTTCTGTTCACGTTAGTTTATGGATTTCTACTGTCTTCTGATATTTAGATTTGGCCAAAAAGGTATTGGTTATGATTTATTATGTGAGATATATTGTGGTGACCTTGGATTTGTTTATAAATCACCATGTTCACATGAAATTGAGGCTTTCTGATGCCATGCCAAGCCCCAAAACTTCCTTGGACAAGTAAATGGAGGATAGGAAAACGATTTCAATAGGAGGCTCGCCAACTGTGAATCTGAAGGCAGTTTGATTAGGACTCGAAGCCCACAGATTGAGATTATGACAGAAATTTGCATAATGCCAGAGACTGATAAGATTTGGTTTCTCAGGAACCTATTACGTGATGATGTTAAGAGACTGTCATGGATTTCTTACAGTGCAATATGCTGACTTGTCTTTCCAAGACGAGTTGGCCTTGAGCCTTGTTCTTTGTAAGCCTCGAGTGAGGTTTCTTTAGATGTCTTTTGAAAATCTCTTTAGACATCTTTTGTAACTTTCCACCAAGATGATACAAGGATGTTATGACTGTCAGAATAAATGAATGTATTTACTTTCTTTCTGTTTCCCAGATACTATTTTCATAACACTGCATAGTAGTTCAGAGCAGGTCCTTGCTACACTGTTCTCAACCAACGTAGCTCTGTTCTTTCATCATGATTATGTATCGATGACTAGATTTGTTTACTGCATCCTGACACGGTTTTTTGCTGGATTTTGGTGCAGACAGCTTCTGTGCAAACTCCTCAAAAGTTGCATTATTCAGTGCAAACTTTGCTATGGTCTGCTGAAGACCGAAGCGTGATCATTGCCCAGATAGATGTGAGTTTCTGCAACACGTTGTATTGAACCTTGCAGGCAGTGGGTTCTTGGGGGACCTTTCTGAAGCAAAAGTAGAGCCCAAGCTCAGAGAAAACCTTTTTACTGATGCCAGACATCCTGGGGATGAAGTCAAATGACCAACATGGAGAGAACTGACAACTGTAGATAGCACTGCTAGATTTTCTGGGTTTAAAAAAAGTTTATCAGTCCCATAAAATAAGAGTTTATTGTTTTGCTATGTTTTCATCATAGTTTTTTGTCAGACAAGACCAGTAAAGACCAGTATCACATACCAGCAAAACTGTAATAAACTTTATATCTAACATCTTTCAATAGCCAAAGAAGTTATAAAACCCTATCATGTGTAAGATGCTAAATAACCGTCTTCAGTTTCCATATAGTAGGGTAACACATAACATTATAGGATTGATAGGAATGACATTGTGAATTCTGCTTAGCATGCATGAGGAGACCCTAATTGATATATCGAAAGGATATGTGTGAAATCAGTTGAAAAAAGTGTTAATGGTCTATCAGAGCAATCAAAAAAAAAAAAAAAAAAAAAAAAAAAAAAAAGAAATCCAGATCTTGAAAAAACCAAAAATTATGTGAACATCTAATGTGGACCTTAGGTAGTATCTAGGCACTCAAATTCACCCCTAAAATTCTGAAAAAACCTTCTTCAGCTGCCACCTATCCCTGAAGGTGCATCAGCTAATTAGGTGGCATGATTGTGGCCTTTGAAGAATTTTAAGTGCCATGGCTCTCCTTCTCCCCATGCAGGGAAATGTTTCCTTTTCTGCTAGGGCTGAAAAGCTTGAGCTCCAGGAGATGGGGGAATACTTTGCCTGAGTGTCTGGGGTGGGGCTCGATCCTGTGGGGGATTGCCAGGACCTAAGGCATGTATGCTGACCAGATCTGGTGCCCTACAAATGCTGTCCCTTCTCCAGGGACTCGGTGGCTGACGTGGATCCCACGTTTTCTGTTCCTCATGCTGAGGCCTGGGTTAGGTTGTGGATTCCACTTGAAAGCCTGCAAGTCAGATTTTGCAACGCTATATTTTTATTAATCTCATTCCTGTGTTCATCTGCCTTAAGTGGGAAGCCCGCAGCAGTAACAGATACCTTCATTCAGAAAACTGTCTGCAGAAGAATCATAATTCTGGCAAAAGGATTTCTATTTAAAGCACATACATATATATACATCTGTCTTTGTGTGTGCATTTTAAACAATAAATCACCTATTTATCTACAGCACTTACGTGACACCTATTAAATTCATATTAGAGATAAGGAACTGAAATGAAGGCATAATCACTAAACCTCATTGAAAAAAATCTTTCCAATGTAGTAATCTTTCCAACCTGTTGCAGAGAAAATCAAAGACCTGAACTCAAGCCTTCCAAACGAGAGACAGATGTTGCAGCTTTGGGAACTGGGTGGAATTTTCCTTTGTGGAGTATCAGTGGGGTTTTTTTATAACTGCAGTTGGACAGATGCACTGTCTATACAGATGCACAGTCTATACAGCTTTCTCCAGCTGAAAAGATCTGGAAGGACTAGTAGGTATTTGAATATTTCCTACGCTGTGGATATCAGCCATCATCGCTCAGAATACTGTGGTAGACAAATCTCTTTTTTTCCACGCCTTCTGCCTGAGACCTTTCAAGAAAACTACTTCGATTAAAATAAAGCTTTATAATCAACTAACACATTTACCTGCTAATATTTCTTAACAGATTTTGGGAGTAGATTTTTTTTTTTTTGGTTTCAGTGGCTGAAGTCCTGGCATGAGTTTGTATGGCCATGAGGGTTGAATTCTGTAAATAAGGTGATTAAGTGTTTCAGTTATTGGCACTTCTACCACCTTACTCACATGAAGCACAATTTTACTTGCAGACAATCTGTTGAACCACGTCTGTTGATCTTCCAGAAAATCAATAGAACTATTTGCGGTGCTAAGTAATTTAAGCGTGGCTGAACCTGACTTCATAGCAGCATTTGGGCACACTTTAGAAGTGCATATTTCATCCAAAATACCACAAAATTACTTGCCAGTAATATACTAGACAAAGTCCTTGGAAAAAACTGCTTTCCAAATCCTAAGAAACAAAATTAGTATTAGGTCAGAGGTCTTGTGGCCTTCCATTTATCGTTTGTAAATTCTCTGATATAAGCTATATGGACAGTAATTATCCAGCTTCAGCCTGGCGAGCAGAATTCTGAGATTCTATAATGCCCTGAATTATCTTCTAATATTCTGGTCATATCTAAATTGTTCTAATATTATGGACATATCTAGAGTTATTTATAGGGGAAATTGAAGGTGGAGAGCAAGCACTTTGCCTAATACACAGTACTGTAAAATTTTGTTCCCATGCACATAATAAAGATGTTAATTAAAATGGCATCATCCAGGAAAAGTAATACTAATCTTGCTATGGATTTTTTCACATAATCTTTAAAACATCATCAGCATAAGGAGTCTATGGCACCTGTTGGCTTCCCGTTCCTCCTGAAACTTTGAGCTGAATGAGCTAATGAAATATTATCGGTAACTTGTACTACCTACTACAGATTTGGTTTTTAGACCACTTCATGTTACTTACCAAATGTATGGCTGTGCCTAAGGGGTGCTCAGTGTTGTACCAAGGATATAATCAACATGGCAGTGGGGGAATGCGTCCTAATTACCTTTCTCCTAGCTGTCATCAGGTCACCTGTCACCAGTTTGTTTCTGGCATTATTAAGCACTTCTTCTAACTGTACTCCACACTCGTGCATGGTAGTAATTCCCGGTTTTGAAGAACAGACAGAAAAGACAGAGATAAAAGAGGGTCTTTCTCACAACAATGTGGAGAAGAGGGGAAATTTTCTAGCAGCTCCGTACTGACCAGACAGAGTAATTAGCACAAAGTAGCCAAAGAATCAACTGCAATGGAAATTATATTGAAGAAAAGAGATTTTTTTACTTTGCTTCAGGACTATTAACATACAGAAGAGCTCCAAAACCACTGAAAACATCTAATTGTTGTTTATAGATGTTTTTTAAGTAGAGTTGGTAAGAATACGGATTTGTAGATACTATGGCAGTAAAGGCCAAATAAAGAGAAGATTGATTGGAAATCATAGATTACTTTAGACAGTTGGATTAGGTAGAAATCACCCTGATGTGCACTAAAGCAAGCAACAAGAATTAGGGTTTTGAAATAGTGTGAAGCATGTCTTAGAGTGTTAGCATTTTCTTCCTAGGAATAAACTGTCTTAAAATCCCTCTATAAATGACTGTTCATTAGCCTATCAATGTGTATAATGGCTCTCAAAATCATAATAAGAATTAATAATAGTTCAAATAGCAGAAAGGGACATTAATTTCTCGCTCATGAATATTAATGCTTTAGTAGACAGTCTCTTCCCGACATGCTTTCAAACTCTTAATTCGCAAGTCTATTACCGGTTACCTGTTATTCTTACTATCAAAAACCTCCTCACCGGGCCACCAAAAGATTTCAAATCACCCTGACTTGGCTGCTAGCAGAGAGGATGAGAGCGAAAGGCAGCATGAAGGGTGAGATCATGGTGTCCTGACAACGTTCTTCAGAAAACAATAGTGTTTGCTCAGCCAAAGCGTAAACCAAAGGGCAATGAAAAGTAGCGATAAGGGGGTGGAAGACTGTATTTAGCCTCAGAAGACCAGTATGATGGTGGATTATCAGGACGAGAAAGTGATAATGGCAGAGGATAGGTATTAAACACTCGACTGCCGAATAAGCTGCGTAAGAAGAGATGCGAAGAGCACGCCAGGCTGTGCCCTGTGAACTGACAGCATCCACATAAGGCACCACATCTCCTCCTTTCCAAGAGGACGTAGCAGGTGGATGGAGAAGCACCTGAAGGGCATGTTCCAGCGCTGGTGCTTCAGCGAGCACTTTTTCCCAATGCAGCGCAGAAACTGAAGCTGAACAGTAAGAAATTCTGTATTGTTTCTCCCCTCTTAGCACTGCAGAGACTGCGCAATGGGAACTTAAACTCGAGAGATGATGTTCTCCATCTCGTTTCCATGTGTTTTGAAAGGAGAATAAAGTGAGCTGCCAAGAGTAAACTTCCAGGTACTGCGTTGCTTTACTTTGTGTATTTAACTGCACTGCATCTCTAAATAACTGAGAAGGGAAGGATCTTTTGAGATGTATTTAACCTCATTATATCTGATGCTGGGTCTTGAGAAGCTTTAGCTGAACTAAAGACTCTTATGAATATAAAATCAAAGTGAGCCGTACATTAAGGGTTTCATATCCTCTGACAGCTGCGCATGTGCACACACAGCTCTCATTAACAGTAATGGCAAATATGCATGCCCATCATTCAGAAAACAGAGCTCTCAGTACTTCATTGGGCTTGTTTTTTTCCTAGAGATTTTCCTCTATTGGACCTTTAATTAATCTCCTACTAGGCTTTTTCCCTTTAAGCTATCCCTCTCCTCCCCCCCCTTTCCAATGGGAGTAAACCCCCAAATCACTCTGTTTTTTAGTCAAGTTTTTCCAAGCCAATACAGTTTCACAAAATGCACCTGCATATATTAAATACAGAGAGGGTTTGCAGCACACAAACCACAGAGACACGTAACAGAATAAATGCCTTGGACTTTGAAAACACTTAAAATGCCTGCCAACTTGAAAAAAAAAAAAAAAAGAAAAGAAAACAAAATACTAAAGCAAAGGTAGATA
>NW_009260274.1:3575404-3637904 GCF_000687185.1 Egretta garzetta | reverse complement strand
GTTTTACTCCTGATTAAATCATTTTCTCCCTACCCACTACCATACTTCTCATAATGGACCTGTGTGCTCTACAGCTGGTGTTCTTCCCATGGTACCAATTCTTACTTTATCTTTTAAGCACTTTGCTGCTAAGATCTCATGCAGAGTGCTTATGTTTTGTTAAGAGCTTCATTCTTAGAGAAATAGCTTAACACATGTTCTAAAAATGTTGTACAACTTATTGCTTAAAACACATTTAGAAAATGTATAAGTACTGTAGCTTTGGCACAGAACTTTAAGTAGAAACCTTAAAAAAAAACAACTTGTTTTTGCCATGCATTTGTCTTAAATGTCTAAAGTGGAATGCTTGACTTCTAAGGCTTTATAGAGACTTATCTTACCAGATTTTTGCACCATTTCCAGCTCTTCAAGGAAACGTGTTAGGAATGTATCATCGTGAAAGCAAAGGGTGTCAATTTTCCCTCTAGCAATAAGAGAGTTTTTAAAAATGTTTGCTAGAAGGAACAAATGCCAAGTCAAAAAAAAAAAAAAATTAAAAAGAAAATAGAAGTCCATTCAGTGTAAGACTCTCGTTTGGTTCCCACTGGTTGGAATCGCTCACATACCATGGCGATAGGGCCATAAACAAACACAAACATGCATTTCAGGCTAGGTTGAAGGGGAGGACCTGACTTTTTGGCTTTCCTCAGACATATTTTTTATTGGGGTGTTTTGCTTACATAAAGATTAAGTCCCAAATCTGGTATTTAAACTTGACAGTCAAGGACTGCTTTCAGTCAGGAGATACTGTATCTGGGAAGATGCTCAAAATCTCACAGTCCTAAAAATTTGCTTTAACTTGTCAGTAGTATTTGATTAGTTCAACCATCACTGCCAGTTGATATCATATATCTTAGATACAGACACAAATATGCCCAGAAAAACCCATAAAATTTATGCTAATACTTGGGCTGAAAATATAAAGACCACATTAAGGAAAAAAAAAAAAAGTGTGGGCACCTGTCAAGGTTATTAGTTAAAAAAAAAAAAATATCGATATACAATAAATTTGTGAAGGGATTGCGTGTTTTACTGTATTATTATTCTTAGTAAATCAGCCTTTTCAGCAATACGCAGTTTTAATAGCACTTGCAGTGTCTGCAGTAGAACCAAAGAGGAGTTCATCTTTGGTTTAAGCATACCATCATAAGGTTATCTTTGTCCAAAAGAGACTAAAGTAATCTATGGAAAGATCAACTAAAAATGAAAAAAAAAAAAAAAAGAAAAAGGAAATGTGAAAATCTACGAAGGCGGTACAAAGAGCTCAGTTTTGAAAGTAAATGGATGTGGTTCCTCTAACCACATGCCCTGCCTGGTATGTAGACTAGATTCTGGGAGCAAAATGCAGTTATCTGAGATCACTGCTTGATCATTTTTCTTTTAAGATCATTTATACAAACATTTTCCCAGCTCTATACTGTCTTCTGCCCGTGCTGCCTTTAAACCCCAGAGCACCACGCTCAGAAGTCCTACTTCCCTTAGGGTGCTACATCTTTCTGCTAGTGGTCTCATGGATGACCCCAAATCACACGGAAAGCAATTCCCTGCAAACACAGCTACCAGCGCCTGCTCTGCTGTGGGGGTTCTGCCTCAAAAAACTTTCTAAAGACTTTGGTGTCTGATTGGGTCTCCTACTGAAATCTGCTTGCTAACATTGCTGCCTTTTTCCTCATTTCCCTGCTGCACAGCAGCATTAGGATGGCAATGCCCTGCATGACAGCTGCCACCCTTGTACCCCCTATCAACCGTTGGCACTCGGGTTCTGACCAAACCTCAGCTCCAGTGGGTGAAACCTCAGCACACTGGAGTCTCCATCCCAGGGGCCAGCGCATATGCCAAGGGAGATGTCCCCTGGACAAAGTCCCGCGCAGCACTGTTAAGTCATGCATACCATTTCCCTCACATCAAAATCTTTGCAGAAGAGCTGGGTGTGCACAGTGCATTCCCAGATGACTGAAAGCTTGGGAAACTTGCTGGATTCACTCTTCCCAATAGGCAGATTACTAGTGAGAGCTCTAAAACAGAGTCCTGTGGTTGAAAGAGGAAAAGAAAATTCCTCTTTCACATACTAGGAAAAGACAGACTGTCCAGAGTCAATACTCAAACTTGAAGACACCTTTTTTTTTTTTTTTAATTGTTATATTCTCCAAAAATAATTTGCTGTTCATTCATGGTCTTTGATAGGAAAAGAAAGAACAGACTCAAGCAACAGTTCTTCACTTGCATAAGTCTTCAGCACATTCCTTCATCACTAAATCCCTTTCTCAGTACTTCTCTCATGACTGACAGCATAAATATTTATTTATACACTGAAAGATGTGTGTGTTTGATAGCTGTACTTGCATTTTGCAAGCCAGAGCTGCTCTGATCACTGGAGCAGACACACAGCAGTCTTCTTACCCCCCCACCCCCAACGATGGGAGATCAAAATTATAGCAAAGTCTTGCTACATTGGGACAAAGAGTTTCTTTCAAAGTGACGGCACTCAATTTAGAGCAGTAATAGAACACAGAGATGTTGGAGACAGCACAGCAATGGGACGTTGTGAGGTGGTGAAGGCTCTTGCTTATCATATGACCAGGAGCTCACCCCTTGGCTATGTGGCACATGATGCTTAGCTTCCTCCCCCTCTGTAAACCCCGTCCTGACATTGCATTTTAGATACACACTCCAAAGTGCATACAGTCCCTTGAACTTGGATCAAATAGTCCAGCAGAAGTCTCAACTCACACACCGCAATACTTTCCTCATTCAGCCAGATTTTTGTCAATTTTCTCCCAACTACTTCTTCCCCTCTCCCTTGCTAGGTTTCAGAGGTCCACTGTCCTGCCTGCACTCAGTGCATGGTACTTCACTTCCAAGAGTGTTTAAACAAAGCAAAGAAAATTTCAACTAAGCAAATCATTAAATTTTGTATACAATATATTACTAAGCACCTTCTGCTGAATCCCTCCAATGCTAGCGTTGATGAATTATCAAGAATATAGTCAGCAAAATAAAGCTTGCACGCATTACTCCTTCTCTGCTAGAGGAACATGGCATGCCCTTTTAACAGAAAATTTAAGCCATGATGCTATAATGCCCGAGCATTTGTTTATTATTGGTGTGCCCATTTCCATGGAGCCCAGGTGCAAATTACTGAGCAACTTAAGCTAAAAAGCAGAACATCTCTATGTGCTGTTTATTCCAGATCTCTGAAATGACAGTTCACTGACCTGGGGGCATTCTGGAACAACCAAGTACTGCTAACTTAAATCTCAATCTGTGCCAGAAAAAGAAAAGATTGCTGTATTTGGGCACACTGGGTCATATTCATCCTTGCATAATTCCACAGAAGTCCACAGAGTAAGAGAGGGATGAACTACCTCATTGTTTCGGTGAAAAAGATCCAGTACATTCGAGAAGTTCAGAAATGGTACATCGTGAAAGCGTGCAGAGCCGTCAAAAGGTTCAGACAAGTGGTCGGCTAGTGACGCCATTGCATGAGGGAAATGTCTATGCTGTCAGTTGCTGTTTGAGACTGGAAGCATAAAAATATACAATGGTACTGAAAGGAGAATCCATTTGGTAGCCAGAAACAGGTATCATCACTAAGATACTCCTATACATCATTCACTGCCAATACTGCACTACAGGGTCAGACAACAACAGTATTAGTTTTGACTCGGCATGTTTTACCATTGTGATTTGACTCAATATTTACTGTAATAAGATTATAATTACAAGCACTTTTAAAATTCATTAAATTTAGCTCAATCGACTATTCCATATAGAAAAAATAGTAATTTTAAATACAGAATATTTCCCCCCAGTGTGCAGCTGAAAGCTCCCTAAGAATAAATAGACCACCTTGCTACAGACCAACATACTTCAGAGAGACTGGCTCAGAGGTGACTTGTTAAGAAAGAGTAGCAGAAGGCATACCTAGCCTGAGCAACTGAAACCTGCAGGGCCAAATTATTCCTTCCTTCAGGGTCAAAGAAATACCCAGATACCCCCAAGGGTTTAAAGAAAGGGACAAAGAAAAGCATGGAAGAATTCCCACCTATCTCATACCCTCCTGCGATGCAGGGGTTTCTCACCTTCAGAGCCCTAAGGTTGCCCAAGCACAAGGATGGGGCTTGGCAGACTTTCTGCAACTCAGAGAAATTAAATTGCTATGCCAAGTGAAAATTAAATTTTTCTTACAGTGGTAGGAGCCTGTCCTCTATGTAAATCTCTTTACTTAGTTGTTGAGCAGTAACTTCAGCTTCCTTCTAGTAGTCAAAGCACACATGATTTTGCTTTTCTTTCTGTTTATTCTTCCCTCTTTATTCTGAACCAGACTAATGACTTTCTGATTCCTCTGTGCCAGCTAATGGATTTTATTCCATTTTTTAGGTGGATGTTAGTATTTCTCTTTCATGTACCCTAGACTGCAGAACACAAACATCAAGTACTAGATCAGGAACTTACTTTTCATGATACATTTTACTTTTCAAAAGCAAAGGTCCATTCTGAATTCTGCTTTCAACTTGTTCTTCCTCGCTCAGTCATATGTTGTGTATACATATATTAGTCAAGGTAAATATCTCCCTTCCCGCTTCAAATCCGTTATTAACATTTTTTATTGTGTAATTGCTCTCCAGTAAGCTTCTTGGCAATCTAATTTTAGAGGTTTCTTTCTTTTTTTTTTTTTATACAGTCAGGTCTTTCATCAGAATTGTGTGTATCAGCATCCACAAATCTACATTTTAAATAAATTGAAGGCTCTCAAGATCTAATAGAGAAAGGAATTGGACAATGACTCTCTGTCCCATTTTCATACTTCAAAAATACGTTCATATTCCTATCTTTTTAATTGTACTACTAACTCAGAGTGCTCGAGGATTCTGTCATATAGCTCTTCTGTTCTTCCCCTTCTTGCTGTTTCTAAGACTGCTTCTATTTCCATTCTTGTCAAAAGCCTTTTCATAGTCCAAAAATCTGTACACAATGTTTTGTAATATTTGGCAGACTTATCTGAAACCTAATTCACTGCCTTCTTGTGATTCATGGGTCATAAATTATTTCATATGTAATGTACCCCAAAGGGTAAAAAATTCTTTGTATTAAATTTCAGCCAGACAGTTTAAGGAAAAAAAAAAGTAAAAAAAAAAAAAAAGTATTTTTGAGACACTCTGAAAAGATCTGACCTCAATATATGGTCTAGTGTGTTGACTCCCACAAACAGTACCTCAGGATCCTTTAGTAAATATGGGATTTCAACATGCTACAAGTGCAAACACTCCTACCATAACGTGGGCTTGCTCTGGACAACTTTAAAGGAAAGGAGAAATACAAAATGTGTAGCACTGGATCAGACTACTGAGGCATTAAATCAGTCCTGTCTCCAGTGATTGTTAAACTGAAAGGGTCTGTACGAAAACAATTCAAAAACCCAAGAATACCACCCAATCCTTACTGATTTCACACAGCCAAATACATTATTGGGACTGATCCCAATAACAATAAGCTTGTGCCTCAGTGAGTGAGTTTCAATAATCAAAGGAAATAATTAACAAAACAATGAAGATCATTATGACTTCCTTTATGCAAATGATTTCCAAATGTAAATAGATCAAAGCCTGAGCGAAAATTAAGCAATTCCCCTAGTCCACTTGCAATACTGACAAGGAACATACATATATGGGTTTTTTACAGTTATAAGGATTATCAATGAAAGATTAGTTTATTGTTTTATTAGAAAAATAGAAATCCAAACAATTCTCAAAATGTTATACCTATATTCCTTATATTTGTAATCACATTTCTTTTAATGGGACTATTTACAAGAATAAAGGTTACTTGTACGTGTAAATCTCTATACTCACACACCAGTTTGTCAGATGATGTCCAGAGAACAAATTCTGGATATAGTCTTTTTTTTTAATGAAAGGGCTCTTTGAAATAAACCAGCTGAAAGAAATATTCTTACAAGAAATCAGGTACATACAAGCGCTGCAAATGTCAAGGACAAAACATTGTATTTTGTATAGAATTTATCTTTTGGTTCACTAAAGTCAAAACACTTCTGTTCATCAGAACTTTTATAAAGGACTGTTTCATAATATGAATCCATTTGGATTATCTGACCAAAGATAAGACTTCAATGGACTTACTATATCATTCACCACTGTACCAGTGCCACAAAAGGGAATTACAATTAATTGGATTATGTTGGTCTCCACCCGCTGATTGTAGAAGAGAAAGTCTGAAAGTGTAACTATTTCAAACGGACCATATCTCTCATCAACCATGGGATTTGGGCTTTAATTTACCAATAAAGCTTAATTTCTTCTCTATATTCTCTTCTGGTTAGGAAGAGGTCATTTAAACACTTTATTCAAGTTATTCAAAATGAAAGGACAGCTTTGTTAAATACTTTCAAACTAGCACTTTTATACTCGCACCTTGCCTTTAGGCATTACTTCTTTTCTCTATTAGCCATGAAGTGAGTTGTCTTGAAAAACACAAGCCAGAGAACCCAGGCCTGTGTTTGGGTCATAAGAATAATTCATGCTTCATAACCCCTAGTTCAGCTCATGAAATTTTGGCTGAAATTGTTACCTAACGTGACAATTTGTTATCAACTATAAGATGTGTGACACTGGATGGGACAGAGAATATCACTTCATGTCATGTAGGTCCCTGCACAGGCATGAGGCAGTAAGAGTTTTCAGGAGCAAAGTCCCACGTTAGATGTTAGGGTTAACTGTATGGAAAAGTTACCCTAGGAAAGACAAAGGTACAAATATAAATTTGATACATGCAAATGAGTCATTAGCTTGGAATTAGTTACATTCCACAACACAGGTAAGTTCATGTGTTTTAGTTAATATGATTTACATGCTAAATGACAACAATACCATTCTTATTCTAGATGTCCATATGTATATATATGTGTCTATGCATATATGTCTGTATATATTATATTTCTGCTGATGGCTCTGCCTGAAAGCTGCTAGGATTTTTCTTCACTATCCTTACTGGAAGGTTATTTCAGTGTCTAATTCCTCCTAGTTACCAGCCTGAAATATTCAACTTTATACACTTTTAAAATATTTATTAATATCAGTAATGCTTGCTTTGATTTTTCTTTTTGGTCAAACTTTCACTTTCAGTCTAAGAAATAAAAAGTCCTCAGTCAACTTACTTCAAAACCACGTTGCTTAATTCACATCTGCATTACTTTTAAATATCTGAAGCTCTAATTCCGTTCCGTGGATATTAGCAGGACTAGCTACGCTGTTAAAGATATGAATGCTTCTAAGTGCTTACTGAATCAGGGCATACGAGATGATAATTGTATGTGTTTAAAACACAACTTTAAACGGGAGGGGATTATATAAGTTGCTAAAACAAATATATCTTCAAGTGCACTGAAGGACTTTCAAATGTTAACGAAATGTCCTTTGATAATAATAGCGCTAATAACAACATGAATTTTCAAATATTTTTATGCATTTTGAGAATCCCGTTACCCTGAAAAAGGAAGATTCTCGGTAAGTGCCCTTTTTTCATAGAAACTCATCAACTTCAGAGCTACGTCCGCTCGGAAACCACGCTAGCTGAGACCCAGATACTAAAGCATGTCCTGATCCAAGGCGTGGGTTAGTCTGCACATTTTAGCTTCTCTTGTACAGTGCCTGCTTACAAACATTGATGTTTTATGACAATGCAAATAGCTTTTGTTTGAGGAATATGATGCTTTGAAAAATATGGAAGCCCTGAGTTTGCGCTCAAACCTCTGTTCATGAAATGCATATAATTGCACAGCCGGTGGAATTAAGGGCGGCGTAGACAGAAACATTTGAGACCTCGCTGAGGTCTTTTCATCCAATAGGTTGGAATTTCAAGGCCAGTGTGGGCTTAAAAACATAACTCATTCCACCCGGCCACGTGCAATTCCATGCGCACAGATATACCTTCTCTTAATGAGCCTCGGAAGATGCATAAATACCCCCAGGCACATGTAAACACCCTTGGCAATGTTTATGGCTCCTCCTTGGCAGAGAAGGGGTGTAATGAGATACGGGTGACTCAGTGGCATGATGTTTTGCGTTTCCCACACACGCCTCGCAGTCTCACGTGGAAGGAGGAGACGCTCCTGCATCCACCAGATCCTTTCTAACATCACACCTTTTCCTCCATCTCACGCACACATCCACGTTTTGCATTTTCACTCACTCTGCGATAGGACGTAAGGCAAATTTGCCGCACTAACTGTATATCCGTGCCTACCTTTCCCTTTTGCAGCGTTTATCTCAACGTGCATTCTAATTATATTTCCAATGCCTCTCATCCCAGTTAAATTTATAGGCATATATTTCAGGAGATAAAAGGTATGCTCTGAAACAATTTTTAAACTTTATAATGCATGCATTTTTCCTGTTCTTCAAATTAGTCTTGTGAACGGACTTGTAATAACAGGAGGATTTCCACATAAAATAAGAGTTTTTCATGTCTTTGGTTCCTTGAGATACATTCAGGTCTCCCACAAGAAATATATTAAAATATTGATTAGATTAGGGTAACATTTCAAATAAATGGAGATTTATACTTCCTTTTGGATACAGAATCTTATGAAAAGTTTCAAGGCAACGCACAACAAAGCAGTTGACAAGAAAGATAGCATCTGCTTTCCTGGCTATTCAAGCTGAAGTTTTTCATTCTAAATGCAAGCAATGTTTCCGAAGTTAACATAATTAACTCACGACAATCCTGAAACATCATAATATAAGATACAGATGGAAATTCAAAGCTTTAAAAATGTCATGTAACTGCAAGAGGATTATCATTTTTAACTGCAGAAATCTGAATACTAATTAAAACAGGTGTTTTTATTTCAAACACTTTTGCACACTGTGACATTACCGGCAGGGTTATTTATGTATTAGGCTGCCAGGAAGCATATACTGCTCAAAAACCGCGATGAGCAATAATAACGAACTTATGAGATAAAAGAGTGACACTCTGTACTGCTGCTTGAAACAATAAAAGACCAGTAGTTCAATTAGTTAGTAATTTCCGTGTGACTATTTGACAGATTCTACTAATTGTTAAGCTCCCACTAACTATTGCTTTACATAATTAATTATATTCAAACGTGAACAACAAAGACATGTGGGCCAGTTGCCCTTTTGACAATGTTTTTCGCAAACTGATTTGCTTACCAAAAATATTTTTAGAACTAAAAGATACTAATCTTAAGTGGAAATACACATCAAAGCGTTAAAGCAGCACTGCGTTTTACCATGGTTATAAGAAAAAAATTTGGATTGTTTAACATATCATTTATGCTGCATGCATAATAGCTGAAGTCTTCTAGCAGAGATCTTTCGTATTAATTTAGCATTGCATAAAATTCATAGTAACAGGTCCAAGGGTCAAGCATCATTCATCATTAGTTGAAGTGACATTTGCAACCCTTCATATAGCAGCTGCTTGAAAGGGGAAAAAAGGTATTCTTTGGAAGAATGGGGGGCAGCACACAATCCTCCCTCTATCTGCGGAAGGGAAAACAAGGTGCCACTATGTCAGCATGGTAATGTGCTTAAATTTGGTGATGTCATTCTTCCCTAACCCCCACGAGTCACAACGCACAAGGCAGCTGCATTCCTGAACTTAGTAGTTCGGGTGGAGATAAGTAATAACTAGATGTAAATGAATTACATTACTGTGGTTGTGAACATAGCTCTGTGCATCTAAATTATGATTTATATCAGGATCCTATCTTGTTTTTGAGAGTTTTCTACTTGTTAACAAGGCAGCCCTTGTTCTCATGGCATCCTCCAGGCATAATAGTTTCTGGGAAGCCAAATAAGATCACTTTTGAAACTGCAAGACAGCATTCCAAGACTTTGCAGCAGAACACATTGGCCAAATTAGGACTTCTAAAGACTGTTAACTAACAAATAAAATCTTTTTTTTTTTTTTCTTTGTGGCATGTCTTGCCTACTCTGAAACATTAAGATCAGAATGGGAAATGTGAGCAATTAAAATGAAAATGTAATCATCTGCAAGAAAAGATAAATTTGTATTAAATGGCTAATACTTCACAGTCCTTTTGATATTACAAGTACTTTTAAAGAAAATATATATTTTATGTCACAGTCATTTTTATTATGTGAAACATGTGATCTCTTTGGAGTTATGCACGTTTTCAAATCACAGTCATTAAAACAGCATGCGACACAAAGTAGTTAGATTTTTGAGCTTTGCTAATATTTGGTGATTTTCCTCAACTTTGCTATTATACCTGAAATACATTTCATTTATTCACGTTGCTAATTATCCACTAGTATTTAAAGCACTGCGATGATTACTAACCTAGACTACTACTTCTTCCTTAAAAAGTTTAATGATTTTTATGAGGAAAGCCAATGCTTTTTAAGGAGTCACTTAGAAGCGCATGAAAAATGTTCAAGGACATTGTTTATTACACGTTGCAATTCTATGAACCGCTATAAATTAAGCTCCCAGTCAAAACACTTCTACCGGTGAGAAGTTTGCTCTCCATCCTCTACGTGTGCGCTACGGAGAAGAGGGTGCACTGGTCTGCCCTTGCATTGAGTCAAAATACGGTGCCCCAGGTATTTCACAATGAGATCTCATTATAGCCAACGGCAGCACTGGGCTCTCGCATTGCACAGCAGTTTTGAGCTTCAGACCGATTCCCAGAATGGTTTGCAGACCATGTCGGTCATATATTATGGTACCTAGAATATAAGACGGCCATTCATCAGCAAGCAATCCATCCCCAAATCAGACAAAAAGTGTTTCTACAAAGGACCAGTGCTACTGGTCCATTACTCTTATGGTCTCTCACCTTCTCATGGATTTGAATAGCTGTGCAGACATTAAACATGTATGTAAAGATGTTTTAGATACCAGAAAGGCAGAATGGCTGTAAAAGGAATAGAACAGCAGAGGCAAGATGACTGGCAGATAGGGTTGCCACATCCCCCTTAAAGAGACTGCTCCTTTTCCACACCTTATGTCTCTTGTACCATAAAAATATGCATAGATGTATGTGGGAGCATCATAGCAGATTTCTTGGGATGCGTGCCATGCATCTGAGCTTCGAAGCTGGCTCAACGTTGTCACCATTAAGTCGCAGTGTACACAGCAACACTTCAATCTAATTTCAATTAGGGAAAAGTTACACAGAAACTTCTTGGAGAGTACACATGACCCTACACATAAATACCAATTAAATTCAGTATCATCAGTGTCTTTGCAGTGAACATTGATACCACCACTGAGAGGAAGGAATTTCAAATGAGGCAATGCTTGATGACATTACCTCCATCTACAAATTCTGCCGGTGTTAACTAGTACGTCAACGATTAGCAAAACAGTGGGATTCATCTGTGAATAAATGGGGTGAAAAGAAGTCATCCCATGAAATTTTCTTCACAGGCAGTTTTTATGCGACGTAAGGTAGAATATTGCATCATTGTGCAACAAAATGCTACCTGGGAAATGAATAAAAGCCTGATCTACCGAGAAGCTGCAGATACCAGCAGCGTTAAGCAGTTGCAACTGAGATAACAGGAGACCTAACTAAAACTACTTCTCCTCAAACTGGTCGGTTTGCGTGCTTAACTATCCGTCTGTCCCAAACTCAGACAAAGCTGCATATGAAGGGAATTCCAGTACCGTTAAGTGGGATCAGTGAGATCGTACCCATTTTCCTGTGGATGTGCAGGGTACGCAGGCACTTCACTTAGAGTTGTTCCATTTTTCTTTTGTTTGCCAAGTCTTTTATTTAGAAACAATGGAAGAAAAAGTGCAGCAAGTTAGGGCTTTAAATCGTGACAACCACTTTTTTCACTCAAAACTTAGAAGATGCTTCTAACATGCAGATTACTTGAGGGAGATTTAAATCTGCCCTTTAAGCACAGAATGAAACACACACACCCCCAACCCCAACAACCCTGGAACCTGCAAGTGGACCAGGAAGAAAAGTCATCCTAAAAGTGTTAAGACTCCTTGCCCACCATCGCTCATTGGTGACTGGGGAGTTTTTACAGTCTTTCAAGCTTTCTTTCAATCACAAGATGCCTTAAAGGGACAGAAGGTCTTAAAATGTACTCTCTATCTCCCCAGTTGAGAAAGATACATCGAAGGGGGAGGGAGGGGGGAGTCAAGCCACAACACAAAAAGCATTAATGCAAAGAACAGTGGGGTCTCTCCCTAATTTGACTTTCTCTACAGGTGGTCTGCAGCTGCATCCAAACAGGTTACACTACTGCCTTCCCATGGGCATTACAACAAAGTAGGATCTGTATTCACAAGAATACATTTACTAGCATGGGCTGATTCAGGTCTAAAAATAAGAAAAAAGCATTTTTCAGAATAGCCTGAGGTAACTCTCTGCGCCAGCAGAAGACAGTAGCACTCTTGTTTCACTGGCTGTGCGTGATGATAAAGGATATCAGAAACCTACTTCATATGACTCATTGAGGCCCACAGCCAGCTTCCAATTGATTCATTTTATTTGTATTAGTTTGCTCTCCATTGACTACACAACAGGCTAGACCAAATCAATAAGCAATATTCTGTTTTCTATTGACTCAGGGGTAATTCGCGCCGGGCCTGGCAACTGCTAGATCTGATTTTATAGTTCTGGATAACATCACGGAAACAACGGGGCTCAGAGCCTGCTTGGTGCAGGAAGGAATGAGGAAAGATTGCAAAGGCAAGGCGAGATATTGGCTTTTAAGCTGTTACACCTGGTGTAACAGCTTAAAAGGAGGCGGTATGAGCGGTCCATGCTGCAGCTAGACAGCCACAAAGGCTGCGTGCCGTGCTTATGGTACTCTTCCAAGGGATTCAGAAGGTATTTCATGTTGTGCCTAAGAAGTTATCAAGTGAAAAAACCAGATCCATACACGCCCTTGGTAGTAGGCAAAAACAATACGTGAATGAGATGAGCCCGCAACTATTGTTTTTTTCTGCGCCGTGCTCACCGGAGCTCCAGCAGCCCCTGGACAAGGCTGCGAGGTGGTGCTGGCAGCACCCGCGCCGGAGCGGGGCTCGCACAGCTGGAGCAATAACCCATGGGCTCGGCGCCACCAAAATCCCTACCGCGGACACCACCACGAAGTGCTGTCCCCGTGTGTGTGTAAAATGCCTTTTGGTGAGCTTCTTTAAGGAGACAGCTATGTCTGCTTAACTGGATTCCAGCACAATTAAGCTAAAACATGCTGCCCTGGAAGTCTGTAGCCATTCGCTGGTTTTGCCAGCTTGTCCACAGTACCTCGAGTGGAGAAATCTGCTAACTGTATGCCTCCAAATACCTTATCTTTGACCTCCTCACATTTCTATTTTTTTTTCTTTTTTTCCTTTTGAAGACTTCCTCTTCTTGAACATAGTGGCTAAGTGGAAATAAAAGAGGTTTTTTACCCAAAACTGTCCCACAGCACTTCTTCTGCACACGCTTGCTGGCATACTCAGCTTAAGAGCAAGGCAGCTGTCATTGCCCCGGCACGGCCAAAGACCGAGACACCGGCTGCACAGTAATATGCTCTGTCTCTTTTCCCCTAAAAGTTGGGAATCCTCACTCTGCCCCAGGTCTCGGATTTCTTGAGCTGCTGTTCTGTGCCTTACCCCAAGTAGAGCGCTGGCTTTTTAGTGTCTCCGATAATATTGGCTTTTTCTACACGAGAGAGAAATAACACGTTGGGTACTGGGGTGGATGTATGTAAGGGGTAGCAGAATACGGCCCAGTGTGTTCTTCCTATCAAAGACTTGACAAACTTTAATGAAAAGTCTTCTCTACTTCCCACTAACAGATGTTTCCAATTTTTTCTCTCTCAGCACTTTAAACCACCATCTTTAGTTTTCATGTCTAAGAGACATTATTATAGGATACATCATAATGATATACTGTACATTCATATACAGTATCCCATACAATGACTAGTTGATTTATAATTCAGATCCAATAAAGGGAAAAATTGATTTAACTGATGACTAGTGAAATACTAAATGCATTATAATGTTTGAAAAGAACATCCTTTTCTTGCAATGCTAGTGACATAATAAAATTAAATATGGATATAAGATAATGCCCATTATTATTAGGCAAGTGGAATCAAAGGGAGCGGGAAGAAAAGCAATCTCTATGGATCAAGGAATGCCTAAACTTCCTCTTCAAATGTACAAAGACGTGAATACAAATGGAAAAATTTCGCAAATAAAGTAAATTCAAACAATCTTGAATTACAGTATAAAGTCAGTTTTCCATTAACTGGTCTTGGTCTATCAGGACTTCTGGTAGCGTTGTCACATGTGGGTACCACATTGGGGGTAACTGTGAATTCCAGGGGTCATCAAGCTTGGTTTTTAAGCTCTGTGTTAAATATCGATTTCTTCATTATCCCCAAGCCCCTGTAGCAGCATGAAGGCGCGATTTAACCCCACGTCCAAAAAAATTATACCCCCTCAAATGCCCTATGTCTCATCCTTTCTTCTCACTTCCAACTTCTTCCCTCACCCCACAAAGCCCCTATCGAGGTTCGTCCCCATAGCTCACCCCTTCCCAGACAGCCTGCTCTCCCAGAATAGTCATGCTATGTAATACCGAGGTGATCCAGCCACTAATTTCCATGTCTCATTCGAGAAGCTTTGCAACTCTTCCCCTTTCCTAGAAAGCCGCTGTGCAGCTGTGTGGGCAATGAACTTGCCAGGGCGGTGGTAGGCGAGGGCATCAGTAGGTAGGGAGCACAAAGCCAAGGTGCCAGTGAACTTCCTCATCATTTAGAAGAGCTCTTCAACATTTATTACAGATAAATTTATTTCCAGATCTGAAATCAAGGCCAGGCACCTCAGAAGTAGTTGGGTTTTTAACTTTCTTTAAGCAGCTGCTAGAAGTCAGTCACTTCAACATTTGCAAATATCTTTGTTCTTCCAGATGGGTAAATTGCTTCTAATACAAAATAACTTCTATTCGGAAGCGGCTGTGATTGCTCATGCAAACTTAGATTGATGGTCAAATTTTTTTATAATCCTGGTGCACTGTTTTTTCCTGTAAGAATACAGGCGTTTTGCTTCTGGAGAAGCAGTGGCAGACAGTAATCGCTCCGGAGCCAGAGCCAATAGAGTTTATTTTATTGAAAGAATCATATAGTTGTTATAACCAAAATAACACCCAAATACTGGCACTGAGCTACACCTCATTTTACCGCTGCACCAATAACATTTTAAATGACTTTCCTAATGTCAGATATTTTACAGCAAAGTTGTTATTGTCTCTAAAAATCTTTGGGGATTTTGCCCTATATTATGGAATTCAAGGAAATATTATTAATCAGCTTGCATAATGCACCAGCAGAATTGGGGGGTCAGCTAATTTGCGTTTAAACACTTACATGTGCACATGCAAAACTGGATAATTATGCTCCTAACTGCCCATTCATTTGTACAGATGGGTGCACCCACACATTTTTGTGGGATAATTTTTGGAAGCCTATAGAAAATATGGTCTTTAAAGATTTTAATAAGGTTGGCAAAACATACTTTCTTTGCATAAAATTATGTAGTTCCCACGTCTAAAATTACTTTGCTTTAAAAAATGAAAATTGGCAAGGGATTAATCCATAATATGGTTTAATTACTTTTTTCCTTAAAAATTAAATGGTCAAGATCTTAACTCAGAATAGTGGTTACTGTTCATGAACTGAAACTAAGAGATAGAGCTGAATAAGGAATTTTATTAGGTGTCTAAATATGTATTTAGCTAATAGAATCCTCTTACCTTTGGCTGAATAACAGGTATAATAATTATGAAAGCATATTTAATTTATACATCTGAAGCATAAAGCTCTACTAATTATATTTTTATGAGATTGAAATGCAAACTGGCCAAAGCTTGGAAATAAAAAGTAGAACTGGCTTGCTGTCATTAACTTGCAAAAACACATACATACATAAACACACACGCTCAAGCAAATAAAGAGGGAAGGAAATACAGACAGACAGACACAGAAGATGTTGAAAGCAGATAATTAACACGTATTTTGGCCCTTACAGATGGTATTGTCAGCTTTTATGTAACCTTTGCATTGTTTAAAATGTGGAAAGTTTAATTCTTATTTAGCAAAGCGGATTCAGCCACGCTCAAAGGGTGTTTGCCAGTTTGTAATGTATAGGGCTTGCTCAACATTGCTAAATAAACAGATCAGGTTTTCAGCGCGGATTGCATTTTCCCTGTCATGTTCAGTAGGAAAAAACAATATTAAAGCAAGGATACTTTTTTTTGCTCTCTGAGATTTTATTATTTCTTTGTTTGCAGAGGTTACTTCTATCAGTAAGTAAATATCACTGGGAATTTCTCTTTGTCCTTCATCAATCAAAACCGGTCAATGATAAGACTAGCGCAACTAGATCAAAACTCCAGGCTGTGTAGTCATATTACCACTCATATTATTACTAAAAGCGCATCTATATTCCAAACTGGGATACCATAACCCCTTTGTCATTTTCCAATAAAAAAGACCATACCAAATAGGCAGAGCACACCGTAATTAGCAGCTGGCAGAGAAAGCTGTAAATCTGTATGAGTTCTGAACGATTTGCTTACATTGTTGCTTTGTTGACAAATGATGCTGTACATGTTAATGTTCCTGAAATGTCCCCATTGCACCTGACGTGCCAATAAATGCCAGCCAGCTGTATGAATTATGGAAATAAGATTTTTGTTTATGAAGGTATCCCAGACATTTATTTTACTGCATGCCTCTTGACAGATTTAATGTCTGGAGTTACATTGAGAAGATATTTGCTACCTGACATAATGGATAATGGAAACTTTAAAGGCTTTTTTTAATGATGAGACTAATATATTTTTTTTTTAATTTTACCTTGTGGCTACACATTTACTCTCAATATAAAGCTTGCATATTTTTAAATTAAACGATACTAAATTGTTCCTAATGTACAATGCGTTGGTTGAAACCAGTGCTGCAGTGTATGAGAAAACAGAGGAAAAGTATCTCCGGGAGCTACTGAAGCAAGAATGCTACAAGCAAGCTTACCTATTTTCTCTTAGTTTATTTTATCTCCTGTGCGCATTTACCGGTATTTCATAGTGTACAAAGGTAGCTGTTAAGACTTAGGCATTTCAAAGTATGATAAAAATCTTTTAACAGATGTATTTATAGCAGGCTCCATGAAACATTCATTTAATATGCTAAGGCAAGACATAGAGAACATAGAAACATGTACATCTACCAACTATATTTAACTATATTTAACTGGATTCAGAACCAAAAAATCTGTCGCTGAACTCTGAGTATTTAAAAACAAGGTGTATGTTCTTAAGACAGACACACACACACAAAAAAAAAAAAAAAAAAATCCCTTTAAGTATTAGAGACATGAAAACTCTGATTCCAACCCTGCTTTCAGCAAGAATCCTGATTCTGGCCAAGGAAAACGATCTCAGGCACACAAAAAAAAAAAAAAAAAAAAAATCCCTTTAAGTATTAGAGACATGAAAACTCTGATTCCAACCCTGCTTTCAGCAAGAATCCTGATTCTGGCCAAGGAAAACGATCTCAGGCAGCCCGTCTCTGAAACACAAGCTCTGACAAGGCTCTTCTAGAGACAGGTTTGCAGGTTACTCTGGGGTTTCCTCCGATAGCAGACGCCGTTGCTGCCGAGCCCTCTGCAGAAGCCTCCCCAAAGCTTTCCCAGCGGCGGGGCGAGCAGCAGGTGCTGGCTCCTGGGAATCCCAGCGCCGCGTTTTCCCTGCCGTGCGAGCGGGGAACCTGATTCCCGCTCCAAAGTGGAAAAATTTAGCCTGGCAGAAGAGCCTGTACTACGCAAGCTCTTCAATTCTTCCTCTATTAGCACATGTTAGTGTATTGTCAAGAGGAACAATAGCAACCCCACAAACTATTTATTCCATCAAGAACAATTTATTGTCTTTTGTAAGTTCGTTTCCAGCTTCTGAAGCTCAAGAGAGAAAAATCTGCTGGTTCTTTAAAACTTCAGATGTTAGGGACTATTTGTAGTCATCATATAAATGGGGGTGGTAACCAAATTAACCAAATTCATTTTGTAACCACAAATCATTCCTATTAAAATACTCCCTTCTCACCCCACCTCAAAAGAAGAATAAGAATAATAAGAAAAAAAGAGTCCAGATGGTTAAAATTATTTTTAAGCAAATATTTAGTGGTTACAGTTGAATTCTTCTGGCACACATTCTCCACTAAAAAAATGACACCCCACATTCACTGTGTTAACCATTTTCCAATGTGCCAGCCAAATGAATGCCTCAGAGAACACACACGCACACACACATACATTATGGAAGCATTATCAGAAATGCTATAGTTAAGGCTCCGTTGCAATTTGGGCATAAAGGAGAGCTATTTTACACTGTGCGGTAGAATTTTGTCTCCAGGCATAACATGCAACTCCTCAACAGACAACTGAGTTTTCTAAAGGATTCCCTTTCTTGAAGCAGAGCTGGTTTTCAGCATATGTCTCTATTGCTAAGGTCACTCCATTTGGGGAGCGGGGTGCAAGGCGGGAAAGGCTTGTAACTGTACATTCACAGTAACCTCCATCTCCCTATTTCACGCAGTTTAGAAATGTTTTACTAAAATACAGTTTTTAAATTTTAAATTCCTTTATTTCCCACAACCTAATTTAGCCTGTGCAAGAAGCAGCCCAAGGAACTTCCTTTGTTGCTCTGACGGTTGCTTTAATTCTCCCGTGTTTTTTCTCGGGCTCATTCACACATTGACCCACGCTGCTTGGAGTACACCGATATGATATCCTCGCGTTTTCAACAGATTTAACGACCACCACCCCCGCACGCGTGCCCCTCTGCGCAGCCGGTTCACGCCACAGAGCAGACTGGTAGGAGGCCGATGGGTAGAAGCAAGAGCACTGGCACCGGTATGAGGCTGGCAGCGGCGATGGAAGGCCGGGGAAGGTGTTCCCCTGTACAGCTCCTGCAAACTGGTTGCTCCAGTCTGGCATCCCAGGAGGCTTGCCAGACGGAGAAACCTTCTCCGCAGCAGAACTGCAAGCTGTGCTTCTCGGGAAACGAGGCTGTAACCCTTTCCCTCTTCCTCCACATACCCTGTTGCTTCCCGATTTCTTTCTATTCCTATGTATAAACAACTCAGACAAAAAAAAACCAAAAACAAAAAAACCCCCAAAAAAACCCAAACCAAAACAAAGAAACCCACCACACCAAAAATCTTCCTTCTCAGAGACACACAAACTCAACTTGCTTCTAATCCTTTTTCCAGCGAATTAACCCCAAATAACTTAACACTGTATATATAGCTGTGGGAATAGATTAATTCATTCTAGGTCAGAGCTAAAACTGTGCATGTGATTCACGCGAAATGGATGCGTGCGTTGTGGCTGCTCACATTTTTTAAGCAGAAGACAAGTTTGTTGTGAAGTTGCAGTGCCTGGGTATCATGATGTTTGCATGGCCAGACTTGGGGGTTGATTTTTGTGCAGACAGTGAGGTTGGTTATCTCGTGATCTTTATCTACAGTTGATGAGACACTGCTAGTAAAAACCCTGCAAGTAACAGCAATTTATATTTAGCAGAGGTTTACTTTGGTAGAGGTTAAGGTCTGAATTATATGTGTTTGTTAAATGAAAGGAAATACACGTCTGTCTCTATATATGTATGTGCATATGCACACCTGTTTTACATTGGTGTAACTTCTCTGATCTCAGCCTTTTACATCAGGATACTGAAAGGTAAATCTGACCCATACCATAGAGTCTCTAAAGGGCTAACTCTCATTATTTTTGTTACAAATGCCTATATTTTGCTCAGTGGAAGATTAAAGCTAATGTATAGCAGAAGAGCAATGTAAGGAATCCCACGGTAAGTCTCCATCCTCCTTTCGGTACCTACGCAGTGGGTAGTACAGGAACTCAGGCTCCACTATCCATTTTCTCTTTCACGTGCATGGAATTCATTGAAAGTAATGGGAAGGAAATTACAGTAGTCTCACAGGTCTCTAACAAGAGATCACTGTGTGGAAAAATGTGACTTGTCAAGAGCTACTTTCTCTGTATTGTTTCATGAGAAAATATACCATAAAGAATAGTTGAAACCTGAAAGCTTTGCATTCTTTTTCCAGTATTAAATCAAACCAGATATTGGTAAAAGGTGCAATTTTACTGGAGACATACCAAAAGGTGATAATATTCCTATTGACTGAGGCCAACCGTTGGCATAAAACATATACTCTCCTTCCAGTAAATTATTCCATAAATATTTGCATTTTCCCTCTGCAGTTCACTCTGAGTAGTCTGTTTACAACCAAGAAAATAAACACACAAATCTCAAACAAACAAAGGAAAGAGATCGAATTAAAGACCAAATTTACTCACTTTGGGAGAGCAATTACTCTCAAGTATTCCTGCTCTTTCCTCGTCTAGGTAGAAATTCGCTACCAAGGAGGAAGAATAACTCAAACAAGCCTGGTAATTTGTGCTTGTGTATGAACACAACAATATAGGCATTCTGCAAACTTGCACACGTGTGTACTTCCCTGCAGAACGTTTGAGGAGCAGAGCAAACTGCTCCAGAGCTTGCCGTGGTGAAAGTAAAGCAAAGCAAACCCATGCCCCAGCAGAGGAGGGCTGCTATTAAACACCCCGTGAAGTGGCAATGGGGAATGGAAGGAGCACTAGCCACCGGGACCAGGGTTTGGTTGTGTTGTGCTTTACGATGGAAAAGAAAACCCCAGGGAGATGCCTGCCTCTGTACAAGGTGGGTTTGCAGGCAGCCTCCAGCGTGGGCACCGCTCTGCCATTATCTTGTTATAGCAAACATTACCTGCCTCGCTCCCTACTGCTTATGCTCTGCGCTGAAGAGTGGCACGTTGATTAATTACTACTCTAAAGTGCTTATAAAGCATCAGTCCAAGGCAGGTTTACTAGGTTGGGGCCTCCCATGATTTATTGACTAAGGAGAAAAGCAAAGGCCATTTGTAAGGGAGCATTTTCTTCTTGGGCGGGGGGGGGAAGTAAAATTACCCATGCTCTGCACCCCAAATTAAAATGTCTGTCCCTGAAGAGTAAAGCCAAAGACTTTATTTCTCTGAAACTCATGCAAAAAAAAATAATCAGCAACAGTTTTACTCCACGTGTCTTTAAAGGACACCCAGCAAATGTTAACAAAAGAAACAACCTGAATCAACCAGTAAGAAAGGTTTGAAATATTTTCTTTTGTCACTATAGGGAGCTGATCAGAGAACTTTAAAATAATTAGAGCATTTCTGTTCTAATACCTTTTTTTTTTTCCCCAACATTGTTGTTGGAAAGGCAGAAAAAAAGCAAAGCATGAACACAGTGATACATGCACACATACACGAGGCCTAGCCACAGGAAGGGTTCATTTGGTTTTGGTTTGTCTCTGTTGCTATTTTGCTTTTTTTTTTTTTCCCCCACCAGTAATAAACTGGCACTTTGGTTTACTGCGCTTCACTTACTAAAGCCTTTTAATAGTATATAGTGCAGGAATGTGAGAGGAAAAGATTCCCATATGACAGAGATCCTTTGATATTGTTACTTCAACCAAAACTTTGAAATACAGTAGCTGGTTTTGTGTGTAGCATATGACAATTTTTCCCCAAGTCGTATAAACTTTGATTTACTTAACTGCTGTCATTGATGTGATTCACAGAGAAAGAAAGCATGAAGAGATTGAGAGAGAGAAATAGCTAATGCATTAGTCTATTTGATGGCACAGGATTATGTGGTACAATAATTAGTGCAGTCTGTATAAAAAGTCTACAAAAAATATTGGTATCAAAGAAAGAAAAGACGACGATAATGTCAAATACTTCCAATAATTTTATCACAGTTTCAATACAGTATTATGCAGGTTTTCTAATAAAATTTGTTTCTTTGTAGTAGCTAAATTTACACGAAGCATGAGAGAAAAAGGAGATCTAACTCTGTTCTTGCAGATAGAAATGTGACAAATTCCACTGGATTCAGTGGGACCTTGCACCTGAGGAGCCCACACTCCTGCCCATATATTCTGCGATAACCTAACCTCATACCAGACTCACATTGCTTTACACAACCATGCTGAACGGTAGCATTACAACTTCACAAAGCAGCGTGATTGAGGGGGGCTACCTTTCTTCTCAAAAAACATAGTACATGGTTGACAACCTTAAAAAAAAAAAATAATCTATTGTGGTGAACACACATCTCTTCTATGCACCTGGCAAGTAAACACACAACCTGCATCACAGGGCAGCTTTAAAGCGTGAGCGCCTCAAAGGTGCCCTTCAAAATTGCAAGTGGGATTGTTAGCTTCATTTCTCCTAAGAAAATTTTCTCCTGGGGAGAGCAAAGGTGATTTGGGGATTTCCTTCCCACTCCACTGTTGGGGCTGTGCGAGTCCCAACTGCTCATCTGCGATCGTCTCCATAAGCAGATTGAGGTGAGCTCTGGAAGCAGTCTGGAGAAGGATACCAAACACATTGAGGTGGGATCCAAATTTCCCTGCCTGCAACTGCATTGTCCCATCCCAGACATGATCATGTACAGTGACCATGCACCCAAAATTTGAGGGCGAGTATAGCATTTGCAGGTCTACATCATGCATAAGGCGGTATTGGTGCCATAAAGCTGAAGAAGGGGAGGTTTTCCTCCAGAGCCTGCTGAGATGCCTTGTCCTTAGCTTGTGTGCTCTACTCAGGGAAAAGGCATTGCCTCTTACCTTTCTAATGTGTAGTTTATCTATATGTAAAAAGACGACAATGCTTGCCCTCAAGGAATATAGAGAAGCTTAATTAAACAAGAGATTCTTAGCCCTAATCAGACTTCTCTCACTTGCTAAGTACATGGGAAATTCTTCAGTTTGGGAACAAACTTGACGCCATGACAAATGAAGCAGATTCCTTACTGTTTTGCCTTTGGGAATGGATATTTTTGAAGCTATAAAAAAAAAACACAAACCCAAAAACCAAACAAACCAAAAAACCAAACCCAACCCCAAAGCGCCAAATCTATCACTGCTGATATTTCTCCTTCATATTAAATGCTTCCTGCAGTTGTATCGGGTATCCTACCTTTGGGAATTGCTTCCATATTTTGTCTAAACCGCACAGAATATGGCAGACTGCAAAGCACTCACTTAATGCTAGTACCAGGGTAAAGACATGCCTGACTGAAGATGCGATAGGTGTGTGAGAGCCGTGAGATGCATATGGGGCAGCCCTTCCTCGCTGCATCTCATCTCTCAGCCCCAACCCTTTCCCCCTGTGGATATGGAGGTCTGGGAGAGGAGGGACCCCATCACCCTGAGCTTACTCCCTTGCCACAAAGAACTAAGCATTGGTCTCACCAGGTGCTGAACACTTTTGATACCATCCAGTGCCTTCTGTATGTACAAGGACCTTAACACGATTTGAGAAGCTCAGAAGTATTAAGGTGGCATTCAGAAGGACGCGAGATCGCATCTCTTTTAAAGCCAGTGGGTTATTTTTAAATGGGAGTTGGTAAAGACAGGCAAGAGAATTTCAAAAAAGTACAATCTCAATGATTTCACTGAAATATTATCTATTTGTGGAATAAATAGATGCGGAGCCAAATAATTCTGAAGAATCTAAATTCCACCTTCTCTCTCCCACTCACAGAATCTGCTTTAAAGCAAAAAAGCCAAGTTAATACAAGAATGATAGCTCTCATGGTATCTCCTGCCAGGCTAAGAAGGTAGAGAGAATATACTGAGAAACTCTGTTCTTAGGAGATATTAAGTCCAGTTTTGAAAGTTATTAAGGGTTCACAAAATTGGGAGAAATATCCAATGTTTTGGTATCAGATTTGAATAAAATTTGAACTCTGCCCCTCTTAGAGTAAATCAGCAGCATGCATGTGAAATATGTTTTTTTCCCTCCTAAGCAAAGGGTACCAGTGGATCAAGCAGAGGCAGAAGAAGTTTCAAATATAGCACACTCCCTTTTACCGAAGGGTACTCTTGGATGCAGCTTCTTTTGCTCTAGCACCCACTTGTTGGGAGGAAATGAGAAGGTGGTGCTTGAAGTCAAATGAAGTTGGGCCAAGTTTATTAGTTTTTCCAAATCGTGATCTCTGCAATGGCCTCCCATACCCATTCCTCCTGTTGCAGCATTCCTCTTGGGTTTTGGGTCCCGCTGCCCTGGAGGTTCTTCCCCAGCTCTGCCTCTCCCAGGGTGCTCCCAGTCACAAGCCCTGGCTCTGTGATGACTTCACCAGTGCGACCTGGCCAACAGGACTGAAATACAAACTTAGCACAGGAATTTCCTAACTGTTTTACTCTTCAGAAGCTCCAGAACTGGGATTAATTGCAAAACCTACTGGGTGCACCCATGCCCTGCTCAGCTCCTCTTCCTCCCTGGCTTCACCATGTACCCAACCAGGCAGCGCTTTCCCTTTTTTTCAGCCCCCCCATGTTATTTTCCTGCATCTAGCAACAGCGAGTCCCTTCAGAGACACCCTTCCCAGGCCCAGCTGGTATTATTTTCTGCCTGAGCTTCACCACCATGTTTGCTGGTCGTCCTCCCAGTTCTCATGTAGGCTCTATTGTTCCTCAGGAAGGGGATGGTTAATCAGGAGACAATTACATTTAACAGTCTCAGGCAGTTGTTTAGATGGTTTCAGCACAGCGTTCAACAAGACGCTGCCTTTAGTGCTCAATGGCCGTTAAAAACGCTCTTGCCCAGCCCTACCCGCTCATTTTGACTTGCCGGGCTGCACTTCATTGTCCCCTGAATTGCACCTACACAACGGAGGCTACGTTATAAACTGGGTCACTGAACTGATCTAGGTTAAAAATATCCCAGATATTCTTTAATGAAGTGTCAACAACTATTCTCAGGCTGAAGAGCAACTGGAATACCTCCTAATAATCTTGCTTACATATGCAAAAAGTATGCCCTAATCTAAAATGTATTTATAATATAAAATGGAGTTCAACATTTGACCTGAGCATATCCCACTCTGTCACACAGACAAAGGAAATAAAAATGTGTTGCTGTAATTTCCTTGACAGCAAAAAACCAAAACAAACAAGAAACCTCACACATATATGTCGAGGCCAATATATATGATAATGTGAAACAATGAGTTAGATTTTTCATGGCCATGTTGAAACTCATCTTGTTAGTTCTAAAGCTGCAGCACATAAATGTGATTTTTTTTTTATATCAAAGTCTAAATAAATACATCTTTAAAACATCTAGGTTAAAAATATCCCAGATATTCTTTAATGAAGTGTCAACAACTATTCTCAGGCTGAAGAGCAACTGGAATACCTCCTAATAATCTTGCTTACATATGCAAAAAGTATGCCCTAATCTAAAATGTATTTATAATATAAAATGGAGTTCAACATTTGACCTGAGCATATCCCACTCTGTCACACAGACAAAGGAAATAAAAATGTGTTGCTGTAATTTCCTTGACAGCAAAAAACCAAAACAAACAAGAAACCTCACACATATATGTCGAGGCCAATATATATGATAATGTGAAACAATGAGTTAGATTTTTCATGGCCATGTTGAAACTCATCTTGTTAGTTCTAAAGCTGCAGCACATAAATGTGATTTTTTTTTTTTATATCAAAGTCTAAATAAATAAATACATCTTTAAAACTTCATTGAGTAAAACTTTTGCTGACTTTCTATAGAGTTTGGAATAAGAAGGTTTCACAGCCAGGGCTATGAACACTCCTCTTAGGAAAAATAATATAATGATGATTATTATTGGGTTTATTGGTGGTGGTAGTTTAATACTTTTATTATTATTATTACTAATAGTGGTAGTATCACCATCTGGATTATTATAACCACAGTAGTGACAAGATGCCCTAATAAGATCCATGCCCCATTGTGTCAGGCATTATAAAAGCACATAGTGAGAGTGAGAAAAAAGTTTATAATCTCAGCAATTAAGGCAGACAAAAGGTGCAGTGAGAAACAGAGGCACAAAGAGATGAACTGACACAAGAGCCCGCAGAGAGAGCCAACATTAAGCCTCAGATATTCGGAGTTAACATCTATTTAAACACAGACTCGTTTGTCTATACAAATATATATGTATTAATGCATATCACATTATCCAGCTTGAAGAGCGCATACCAGGATTAGAAGGACAAAAGAAAAACTGTGATTTGATGTTTTGTTTTGTTGTTTGGGGTTTTTTTTTTCCCCCCCTTACGTAAAAGATATCTTAATCACAGCTGGGCAAACTAAAAGTGGTACAGCACAGAGCAAACATATTTAGCTTTGCTGGTGACTAACTTCAGTCAAAGCAATGTTCAAACCACAGACCATTAAAAAAAAATCCAGGGAATAATTGTTTGAAGGATCTGATCATGATTCCAACAAGCGATGGCAAAGCACTTCCTACTGGGACACGGACAGCAAATAAGAAACTTGGTGGTATTCCAGCTGATGAAGACTCTGGTTAAAAGAAGGCAGACGACGTGCATTTTCCAGCACAGGGAAATTTCCTTCAGCTCTTACAACCAGTCATTATGTATCTCAGTTCAGAAAGCCTCTCTTGTATTTTGCATATTTGATAACAATGAGTTAACTATGAAAGAAAAAGGAATATTAACATATTTTGTACTTTAGTTTTGATTTGTATTATAATTTAAATACTTCATATACTTGGCATTACGTACTTTCTCTTACATTTACTTTTTTGGTGCCTTACAAAGCCTGTTTTATTGGTGGGGCTATAATTAATTTTTTAAAATGAAAATATTTTTAGATTTGTTCATGTTTAAATAGGCCAGATATTTCACCCTCATTTACAGATGTGAACATGCCCAAAATATTTCAGCAGCTTAAGCCCTTTTTCCGTGTTGCATTTAAACAGTCAATTTTTGAGGGCTGCTTTTTGTCTCAAAGTTATTTAAAGTCTCATCTTGTCATTAAGTTACACTATGAGTAATCTGGAGTTCAGGTTCACACATGACAGTTAATAATTTTAAATTCTAGAACAGAAGAATTCAAAACTAAGCCTTGTGTTACCTAGGAAAAAAAAAATAGTTATTTTTTAATCAATGGAAAATAACTTAGTCCAAAGTAGAACTGTGAGGTTTTTTTAGCAATTAAGTTATTGCTATAGTGTTCAGCTCAAATTCATAAAAACAAATACAGAAAATGACATTTAGCTTCGAGATCACATTTCTGTAAAGATGAACTGTAAGCTCTGCAGAGCCATTGCTACCAAACGCTGTTTATCTGAGCTTTAAATTCTACTTCCAAATTTGAATAGACTGTGGAGCTAGCAGTGTTGCTGAGGAGCAATATCAAAATATGTGCCTCCTGGGTCTAAAAACCACAAGTTATTTTAGCTTCTGCTAAGAATTGAGGGATTTTTCTAAAAGTTGAGTACAGCAAGTAAATAAATAAATACATTATCTACCTTCATGACCTTTCTTTTCCTGAAAGCAAACAGCGTCCATCATTTGTAACTTGACTTTCCATAAAAGTAACAGTTCATAAAAATCTGTGAAACTACTACGGGGAACAAACAAATTAAACAATGACAATGTAATAAAATAAAACTGCTGTTATACTCCTATAGTAGAAGAATTGCTTCTTCACTGGGATTAATACATCTTGCAGAAAACAATTTTAAATAATGTGTAACATATGGATTCAGCTTTTATTATTCTTCTAAAAGAAGACAATTATATTTATGTGATAAACTGTTCAGTGTTAGTAGCATAATGTTTATATTACTGGCCACTTAAATAGTCTTTGGCATAGTTTTATAAGGAACAGCAGCCTCCAGATCTTTTGAAATCCATCTTACAAAGTAAGTCCTGTCTGTTACTGGAATGCAATGGTTTTACATAGTTTTCTTGCTGGAAAAAACATACTGCAGGTAATCTCGTTGTTAAACTGCATGCATGAAAAACTTTCTGATGTTTTAGCTACAATTCATGTGGCATTTTAAGGTTTTTCTAATGAAAAGTATTACAGGATTGTAGCTGTCGGGAAATATAAGAAAAAAAAAGCAGCTTTCAATTTTAACTTTTTGGAAATGAACGATCGTGATGTGCTGTTCTCTGTAGTAAACCTTTTCAAGGTGTTTTTCTTAAGCTCCTCACTTTGGTGAGCAGCTAGTTGCTACGCTCTCTTATTTGGCTGGGATATTACATGTAAGAAAAGAGTGAGTTTCGGGTCGTTTTCAAGGAGCTGGTTTTGTCCCCATTATATTCCTGATAATTTTCAAAGGGATTACATAGAAACCATAGAAGTATTTATCTCTCTGTCTTCCAGTGCCTCTGAGTCAAAACTGCATGCATTTCAAAAGGGAATAGGAATGTGTTACCAAATAAATATTTCCTATTGCTGCCGTGTACATAGATTTTATTGTAAGCATTGCCGGCAACAGCCTTTCTGCATTGCTGGGATACTGCTATCCTGTGTGTCATTCAGATAACAAGATCATTTGGAAAAATTATGCAGGGCGAGCGAATATTTATTTAGGTTTATCAAAAAAGGAAAGAGGGGAAAAAGAAATAATAATATCAGTTTGGGGAATGTTACTGTCCTCATTTTTCATTCCTGAAGTACAAGTTTAGTATTTTCAATTCTCCACTTCTCGATTGCTTTAAAAGTTGGGGTTGTTAACAAAAGATAAAGTGAAGGGTATGTCAATTTAAAGAGTGTAACCCAATGGAAGTCAAATCTGCATATTCAGTTAATTTGGGATTTATTATCCCAGTAACTAGACTTGCAACTGTTCTAAAATCGTGTTGACTGAAGACTTGAGAACAGTACGAGTGGATGGCTACCCCCACCCCCATTCTTAAAAGAAAACCTGTGCCTGCTGCTTCCAATTTAGTGCAATCATGCCTCTTACTGGCCAATACAAGATGCAGCATTAGCTGTCACATGCAAATGAGTATTCATGGAGACTTTGAAATGTGCAATAAAGACATGCATTCTGCGAATAATTGTTTTCTTTTATAAAACTGGATCCAAAAGGGAGTGCCATTTCACCCAGAGTCTATAGCCTTTCTATGGTTACAATCTGCTGTTGAAGCAAGATATTAGAAATGAAGTGTGGATAAATGGATAGAAATGAAGTGTGGATAAATGGAGGACTCCAGTTTCCCGTGCTGTCAATCTTTCACAGTACTACATTTGCTTAACAAGAAATAATCCAACACATGTTTGTCTTTCTCGCTATCTTACTTTCTTTTCCAACTGGGACTTTTAAATTTACAAGGATCTATAATAAAGTTGTCCACCTTATATTAGCTTTTTTATACAAAGCCCGACCTAAATTCTTTCAACAGCACAGATACACAAAATTATGTAGAAGTGCAAGCTTCACTGCAAACCTAAACTCTTTCAAAGCTCGCTGGTATCACTTACCAGGAGCAGAGAGAAAGAATAGCTCAGATTTTTAGGGCCATTTTAGATGCGGGGTGGGAAAAAAAAAAACCCTCAGCAAGCTGTATACAGATACATGCACACGTTTGTGGAGCTGCAAATAGCTGGGCTGAGTTCAGACATACGCACACCTATTCACCGAGACCGTAGCCAGAAAGTCTGTTAGAGAGCAAACAAACAGCTATTGACTTGTATTTATATTAAATCGTGGCATTATCTGGCCCTATCTTCTGTCAGCAGAACCCCAAATGCTTACTCCAGTAGTGGGAAGAAAGTAAGCAGATGCCTGAATTGCAGCACCTTCACAGTGAGCTGGAGTAGATGAGACTGCAGGAAACACTTCAGTAAGTTCAGACTTGGCCAAGATAGGACCAGAGGTGGATAAAGCTGGTTGGCCAGTGGAAAGAATGAATGCTAAAGATAAATGCCGCCTGTACCTTGAGGAGATCTGACCGGTGGCAGGCATGCACAGAGGCTTGGCAGCGGGGAAATACCCCTTTGTAGGTCACTCTGTGACTTGGATTGTGTTTGATCCGAAAATTTGAGGACTCCAGCTGAGTCAGAGCTTCTCAGGAGGCAGGACGTGGCCCTGCAGGAATCCCAGAAAGGCAGTCAGAGGGCTGGGAGGCATTACATTTTTCCCTTAGTCCAAAATAAATAATTCCTTATTGCCCTCTTCGCTACATACCTTTGCTCTTCAAGAGCAATTTTGTGAAATACAGGAACTCTCATGCAAAGACACTGAAGAAATTCATCACCAGCATTACCATTACAACTGATAACAATTACTGTAAACAGAGGCATAAAACTGCAAGGGAGAATATGAAAGTGTTTCACTCCTCTAGGGAAGGATGCCCACCTACAAAGGCTGAGCACATTGGCCAAAACCCATCCCCGGACGGTCTGCATGTTCCCTGTGAACCACAGTGGCAGGAAGACAGCCGGTTCTTTGTAGCTTTTGGTCTGTATTGTGCCTCCTAAGGGAGCTGAAAAGAGAATGACCCCGGGGCTAGGGCAAAGGATTTGAAACAAGGAGATTTGGTTTGTATTCCTGAATCATCACAAACTTCCTTAGGCACGTTACTCAGCTCCTCATTTTCCTACTTGCCAAATATAGCTAGTAATATTTTGGTATCTCAAAGAGATGTTAGCACAAGCCCTTCAACATACATATCTGCTCATATATTATCTCAATGTAGTCATTTTCAAAAGCGACTACAAAATACTCGGTGCAAACACATAGCTCTGCGAGGCTTAGTCATGCAAAACACAATGCGTGGTGATGCATCCCCACGACCACAGGAATGAAAACCAGGACCTCATTCACATGTAAAACGTACTTGCGGCTCCTCAAGGACGAGGTCCCTTTACTCCGTAGCCCCAGCACAGAGGAATTTAAAGCAGCTTATTCATGGATCTTTGCACCGCGGTCCATCGCGCAGGTGGCCCTGCACTTGGAGATGCATCACAGGGGAGACCTGCATTTGAAGATCTAATTTGGCTTTGCATTATTCTGAGCCCCAAATCCACATTTCAGAGGGTGACTGCAGCCTTATCTGCGGTCTCTGTACACAGTAGGGACTTGGCAAATGGAGTTTGGTGAAATGGCATGGCACGCTGCATAGAAGACTGACTATAAATCAACAGATTTTGGCTCTGCTCCTGGCTCTGTCACTGATTTACCATGGAAACTTGGGCAAATCTTTTAGTCTCCCTATCCTTCATTTTCTGTACCCATAATGTAAAGATAATGATGCTGCTTTGCAAGCTCTTTTGAGATCTCGAGATGTTAAGTGCTAAGTGCATTTTATTAACATTAATAGCACCCAACCGAGAGGATGCTGTATAGCACTAGCCTGGCTGTCCCCGGAAAACAGATTGGTGTGGGGAAAGCGTGCATTTGTTAAGCAGCTTAGACATTGCTCATTCCTGTAACACTTCCACAAGACGAGGGAACAAGACCTGACCTACTGAAACAAAAGAAAAAAAAAAATGCCATAAGGAGAAAATTTCTGATGTGACCTGTCATCTCATTTCTAGCCCAGGAAAACTTGGGGATTTGCTAGAGATTATCAGTGTCTCTGTGTGTGGTGGTTATGCTCAGCCACAACCACGGTGCTCACAACTTGTGGTGGAAACCACTTCCATCAGTAGGCGTTAATCACCATTTTATACACCCAGCTTCAGCTATCACCGAGAAGACATTTAGTAGATGCACTTAGTTATATCCTATCACAATTTATATGTGACTCAATTTTAAAGCAAGTTTATTGTACCGAAGCATATTCTAGCTCTTATATTTGCAGGACCATAGTATATTACAACGTATATTTTTAACATACCGTCTAACATGCTTTGTTATTTTACGCTTCAGTTTTCAATGTTTCTGCTCAAATATGTATCACAACATACACAGTAGAAAGAGTTATGAAAAATGTATTATTAATGCATGGTTTTTACTCTGCTGGAGATAGAAGAACTTTGTTGTACATGTTATAAAATGTTAAATATTAGAATTATTTAAAGTTAATAGGATGCCAAAGAAAATGACTAATAATACATTATACAATTAGATGCCTTTCATATTAGTGAATCCATTAACAAAATAAAATACATTCAAACAGAAGAGTTCTGATTTTCAATTTTTAGCAAGGATTGCCCATGTGTAAAGCTAAATTATTTATTCATTTTTTAAAAAAAACTGCTGGATACATCAGTTTGCAATTATTTGCATTATATTTGAATGCTTTATCATGTGGCTCCGATTCAAAAATACGTATCTCTAAGTTGCTTTAGCATCTTCATTTGTGCAAAGCATTAGACATGGAAAAAACAAAAGTAAGTTTCTTCCCCCGGATTCGGCAGGGCATACCACAAGCCCTCGACATTGCTCTTTCAGCTGGTTTGGGTGTCTTTTTGTTATCACTCTTTAGCCCAGATGTCCTCACGCAGAGTTTCACACTTCTAGTTTGCCCTCCCAATAGTACCCTTTTTTCTAGATGGGGCCAATTCCCTCCTATCCCACCCCTGCAGAACTCAAGTCAGGAATCACACAGCTTTGCCCAAAGTCTTTCAGATGCTATAGCATGTTGTTTCTCTGAGCACCAGCTACTCCTTATTTTGAACCTAGTTATCTTGTCTCCTCAGCTGATGCCCACTTTATCCTTGAACAAAACTCTGAGCAAGCAGCTAACTTTTCTTACAGTAAGAAATAGCTTTGAGCACCAAAGTGATATAATCTTCTAGCCATCTTTGTCCTGGTATTTCCCTTTTCTTTTTGCATTGGTGCTCTGTCTCTAGGAAGGCATCCGACACCAGCTAAAGAAAGTTCCACGAAGAGCAAGTAATCTCCTCCTCACATCCATCTTCTCTTCACTGCTGCTATCTACTTAATTAAGTCGTTCTCAATCTTCTGTATCATAAGCACATAATGTTGGTTGATGGAAATGTGTTTTGAAATCCCTGTTTGTTTGTTTTTTAATTATCTGATTACATTGGGGGAAGAAAAAAAAAAAAGATGTCTCTTTGGTATGCTACAAGCAATAGAGTTCTATCTTTTCCTATTTCAAGAGACTTTTTTCACCTTCTAACAGTCTACACAGTCCAGTCTTTACCGTTCATGGGATTTATAAGTGTGATGAACACAACTGTGGCCAAAGCTTGGTCATATCGTTTGAAAACTGGTTTCAGGTTAAAGATGCCTCTTAACTACGATCTTTACTCAGCTTGTGAGAGGCAAGGAATGCCATGCCTAGAGCCTGCTGAGGTTTCTAGCAGGAATTTGGCATAGCCTAACTCCAGGCTGCTGTCACCCCAAAAATATCTCCTGCCCATACATGTTCCAATGTCAGCCCAGGGTGCAACTCATGGATGAACCAAGTCTCCCATATTATGTCAGCTGGTAATAGGGAAGAAAAGAGTGTGCAACAGGGACACAGAAAAGGGTTATGAACTAGATTTGGCTGTATCTTGGACACTGCTTGTGAAGTAGAAGAGTAAAAAATATTATAAAATATTTGTTCCATTATGTTCAATTCTTCACATCCTGATCACTTCAAAATTTTGCCATGGTTATTCTGTATAAATAATAGTAATTATATGAAGAAGACGCAATGTGTTGAAATTAAAACCATGGATTCATCGGTTGATTTCAAAAGGCATCACTCTCACAACTCACCCCGAGGTGTTTGTCCACACGGAGGGTTTTGATTAGGCTCAGATTATTACAGTAGAGTTGGGAAACAGGACCTTTGATCTCCAGAGATCTGAACAATCCCTGTTACTTTTACTGACAACAGGCACGCTACAGACTGAATAGTGTTAACATTCAGATGAGAGCTGAAAACTCAAGTGAGAGCTATGCTATGTTCTCACTTTTAAGACTCTGGTACCATGCATAACTTTGAAATTAAAATACAGTGTGACTACCTCTCTAAGTGTTTAAATTAATATGTTTAATAATCCCTACAATAATAAGTCTAAAGTGTAAATTAAGACTTGCAAGAGAAGGGGAAAGGCATGTCTCTTTCTTTATATTTATATACGTAGTATGTATTTGCTCAGGACAGTGGGATACAACACTTTTCCATATCAGGATTTCTTAAAGCTCCTTTTTTAATATATTGTGTATATATTTAGTGGGAAAACCAGGATTTTTTTTATACACATATATATGGTGGGATATTTTTTTTTTTAAGGGAAAAGCCAAAGGTGTAGTCAAAAAATTATTAATTTTCCTATATATAGACATCTAATGCTTCTTAAATGCTCCAAGACATCTCACCTGGCTTCTAGCACCCAGTTTCCAAGGGCACAACTTTCCTGCATATCCTCTGCTAGACCTGACAGCCTCGTGAGTGTCACACTGATACTCAGCATCCTCTCAAGTGGCACTAAAACCCAATGATTAGGTAACTGAATCAAGGCCAAAATGTCCAAAGATGCTATTAAAGGAAGATGCTTTCCAAGACCATGATAATTTACTCACGCAAAAAAATTCCACTGAATTACACAGTAATGCTTAAAAAAAAAAAAAGCAAGAGTGATAGAGACAAAAAGAGACAGGAGCATTCAATTTTAAATCCATAAAAAAAAAACATAGTATGAGTGACTTGAAAATTTCTTAAGAAAACTAATTTATTTTCAGCAAGAATATATTTCTAAGACTGTATCCACAAATGTGACTATCAATAAAAGAATATAGGTTTCCTCTTACAAGCAAAATGTTCCAATGATCACAGAAGATGTAGTTTAGATTTTTTCCTTTTTTTCCCTCCTAATTTTTTTTTTTTTTAAATTTTTTTTTCAGTTTGGCCCCCAGTGATGTCCCAGTTTGGTCCCCAGCACTCTTCCCTCCCATGAAAATAACCAATGGAATTCACCAGTTAAGCGCATTACTGAAGTCTCCCCCGGCCAAAATCACTTGCTACTCACAACAGTTGTATCTACCAGAGTATTTATGGTTTTCCCAGCTCTCGGTATACAGGAGACCACAAATACCATCATAAGGCCTAATTCCACAGTGTGGTAACTTCTGATCCCGTGCCACCCTGCATACTATTATGTAACGTACATCCACGTATAACATCACCCTTTTTGTTGCAGACCCTATTGCAGATTCATATTTATCAGCTAGCATTACACCCAAACCACAGAACTACAGATACTGACTGCAGGGGAGAAAAAGACCCCAAATATTAGGCCCCACCATGATCTCATAAGACACTGAGCATGACCAGCTTTAAGTAGGAGCTATGCAGCTTAGTTCTCCAGGGTACCCATCTCCTTGCAGCACAAGATCATCCCATGCAAAATACCTTTGACGCTTGGTTCAGTTTATCTATAAATATGCCCGGCAATCCCCAGCTTCTGGAGATTATTCCATCTTCCCAAAAACTGTAGTTAGACAGTTTTCCTGTTAATACTTTTAACAAATGACTCTGTAATTTATTTCCTTTCCTTGTTATTTTGGAGCTCTGTGGAATGGTATTTCCTGTAGCATTACTATCAGAACAACAAACCCAAACAAAGAGTCACCCATGACAACGAAGAGCATCCCAAAAAAAGGCAATCCCTTGCTACAGCATGCAAAACTACAGTCCTTCTCAGCGCCTAAATAACACTCCTTGAGGGGTTATCAAGAAGCTCTTCAACTTCTTGAAGTGTTACTAAGCAAAAAGCTATTGTAACGCAAATAGTGCTGTGGTTAGAAAAGAAATAAAAGGCATGTCTTAAATGTTTGATCATACAATACATGCCATAAAATCCATGGTATGTTTGTGGCTGACCACACTAACCTAGTTTACTGCCTCTTCTGCCCCATTCTACCGACTTAATCATCACACCGATGAAAAGAAAACCATTGGTAATAGAAATTGTACAGCGTGTAGAGCTATAGATTGGGCAACTGAGACTTATAATTCTGATTCTCTCTCTTTTTTTCCTCCTTCACACTGAAAACAAAGTAAATTATATTGAAAAAAATTAATATTCTAGCTCTATTTTTTTTTATACAATGCACATTATTTGCAAAGTAATTCAAAGCATTGGTTGCAAAAATTACTATTTCCATCAGGTTTCATCTTCTGCCATATTTACAAATCACTGTTTGGGGTACTATACTTCCCCCATTTCCCCCTCTGGAAAGAGTAGGGTAAGGTGTGGAAACCACACCTTCTTTTGAATAATAATAATAAAAATGTTCGTTATCTTTAAACAGGCATTCAGACACAGAGAGAAAAGGGAAGAACCCACATCAGTAACGTGCACATATTAATTGATTCACCAACTACTGTGGGCTCAATTAAAGTATTCTGTTGTCAGAGTTTTAAAGCTTGGAAAAAAAAAATTAAAAAAATGAAATTCTTGGCTACAGCTTGGCATATGCAGGTCTTAACCCAGAAACAAGCTGTTTTATAATTATTTCTGAAAATTGCTTCAGTCCATTTTATTTTCTGTGCTTGCCTGCGAAGTGTGAAAAAGAAAGAAAAAACTATTTTTGACTCAAGGCTTTCAAGACATTTTGGTTCTCAGCTAGCAAGTAACCCAGTTTTAGCCTGATATTTCCAACATGAACTTTGGACCGCTCAAACTGGTTTCTCAGCAAGACTGGTTACATGAATAACTGCTGGCAGAAGTGAGGAAGGCTTTGCTGTCTGGGTCATACTTGATCACAAGGAGAACATCACCAAGGCTGGAGGGTGGCTCTAAGGTTAGAACCCGACCAAGACACATTCACGTGTTTCTAAGCATACTCATGCATGCCTGAAAAATACAATCAATAACCTCCTAAAATGTCTAAAAATGTATGAGATGGCAGGATACAATGGGAAATCTCACTAACACACATGCACAAGACATTAAGGACCCACAAACAAAAAGGAAAGTGACTGCAAGAGGGAACCAATCCCTCTATTTTTTTTTCCTCCTCTTTTTCCAGTGATCCTTGCTGCAATTTTAAAATCAAGCCTGCAACAATCCTGTTGGACCTTCATGTTTGTAGCTACTCTCTGGAAGTTGGCAGCTGGCAGAGGACCCACTCTCCTGCCCACAGAGCTTTTGTTAACGGCAGGACCGGAGCTGCAGGCTGCCTTTGAAATGGATATATTGGGTCAATGGAAAGACTCGAGTATTTTTGAATGGGGAGTTTTGTGGTTCCCCCCCCCCCTTTTTTTTTTCTTATTTTAAAGAAATAAAGCTGTGAAAAGGTGCTGCTTCTCTTTTTTTTTCCTTCTTTTTTTCTCCCCCCCGCCCCAGTTCCTTCCTCCTTTTTTTCCTCCCCCATCTTTTTTTTTTTTCTTTCTAAATGCTTGCTTCAAAACCACCCAGCCCATTTGTGCTGACCTGGTGGCTCCGTTTCAAAGGCAGCTTCAGTCTTGTGTCAGCTCCACCGGGCTCTGCCCGCCAAGGCAGAGCCAGCCAGGAAACCACCCTGGTTCCTGATAGCTGAGGCTCAGACATATGGTCCCAGCAAGCTCATATAATCAGTAATATTTAAAAAACAAAAATCCCAAGATTTGTTCCTCTTTTCTCATAGTTCATTGATAAAGAACATGTCAGTAGGGTTGAAGAATCCTGCTGGTTAAAGGTATCATCCTTAGCTGCTCATATGGTCTGGGCTCTTACTTGTCAATTTGATTAATCCAAGCCATTTTAGAACAATAAATATAAGTACAGATGGAATATAAACATATTGAAGATTACTGGTTTTGATGGCTGTTGTTTATTAAATCAAAAATAATGTTGCAATGAAGATTTTGTTGGTATTTCAAATGGAAAGGAAAAGTAAATAGGAATTAGATATTCCTTAGAAAAGAAAAAAACAAAACAAAAAACCTAACAAATACCACACCACAACCTCCAAAACACCCCATGGGTAATAAAAAAGCAATGATTTTACTTACAACGCCACCTATGAACTACCTTTAGAGAGGGGATATGGCACCTATAAACTCAAAACACTAGGTATGTTGAAATCCATAAAATTTCCAATTACTGCTTCAGAATTTATTGTGCACATATGGAAAATAATACTTGTAAAAGAGAAAGGGGTTTGTGCCTGGTGCTGTCAATACTGTGAAGGATGGGGTGATTATAAAGCAAATTAACAATACTTTTAAATGTGCATTCACTTATCTTTCCAATTAAATCCTTGTTAAACAACTGCACAGACAGTAATGGTGCTTCTGCAAAGCACTGATCAAGACAGTTTTATTGTAATTTTTACTCTGTAACAATTAATCAAGTAGGCATTTTCTTTATTATTAAATTATTTAGTTAATAAATATTCACAATCAGTTCACATATTTGTGGTTTAAATTTTACTTTTAATTTTTCTTAAACTGAATTATATTCCAGTATATTCTTATAGAAGAAACAACAGAAATATTTTCATTCTTTTGGCCAAAATAGTTTTGTTAACTTGAGGTAATGTCAGGGTAAGATTAAATTAACCTTTTTTCCCCCCCAATGAAGTTACCAGTTCCGGTATCTTTGGCTGTCCTTTTCCATATTCCATAAGAAACGTACTTCTAAACAATAATGTAATATTTAACCTCTGTAAAAATTCATATTTTTCCCTCCCTTTGGTACATAAGTATAGTAACCAAGCTGTAAAAACACAGTAATTGACCTTTGGATGGTACGTGGTGTTTCGCAGTTAACACACAAGGTATTCCGAATGAAATAACGGGATGCAAAGGTCATCTGTACAGCAAATACCAAGCATTTTGCAAACAAAGCATTGGATATAAAGACAATTAGGAACTCTCCTGTATTATGTATGAACCAGCACTTACTGAATGAACCAATAAGTATTGAAATTTGTATTTCTATGGTTAGTTTCCCTGAACATATATGTATTAGGGTAGAATCCTAGTGTTTCGGCAATGTGTTATGAACCCTTTACAGCTCTATTTTTTTCAGTTAATTTAGTACTCATGAAAATTGCTTGTTTGACAGTCATAGAAATTGAATGCCTTTCCAGCAGATTAGCACAGGAGACATAAAGAAGTAAGCTTCTACCTCCTCACCCAGGTATCTCTGATCTTCAAGCACAGAGGGCAATTGAGGATTGCTGGGACAGGCATGCATGAGCAGGACAGGGAACCCCTAGGGTTTAGCACAAGGAAGGTCTTAGCCCATTAAATCACAGTGTGCATCAACACAATGGGTTTGACCAGAGCCCGGAGCCCACCACAAATTCCCACTCTTACTTACATAATAACATCCTTATGGATGAAAAGTCCTCCCTCCTTTCTTTTTTTTCCTTCCTCAGGCACTTCTTACTTCACCATTGGCATTTTTGGTGAGATCAGAAGCTTGCTTTTGAAAAGCAGCCCCCCCCCATCCCCCGTCCCTACCTTCATATAGTGGTGCCTTAATGGCCCTGAACAGCCCCACCTGGGGCTCCCCCACCCCTGCCGCTGGGCTCAGATCCGTATCAGCCCCACCCTCGGGCTTTGGGCCAAAACAACGGATCTTTTGAGTAACATCCTCATATCCTGGAACTAGCAGCACACTTTACATGGCTTAACAGACCCATGTATAGAACTTTTTCCCACAGGTGTGAATTAAAAGAATATCTGTAAAGGCTTTAACATACTGGACCTTGCTTAAAATAATCAAAAGTCCTCCAGATTTTTCATAAAATCCCCCAAAAATTGCCAGGTACAAATTTATTTATTTTTTTTTCATTGCAACTATTAGACTTAATCAATAGTACAGAAAGCTTAAGATGAATGGACATCTCTGTTTAATGTCTCTGTCTATTATAGAAACCTTCGCCATAGGTTAACAGCCAGAAATATTGAATGACCAGTAACTTCGTTTCTAAAACTAAAATTCTTTTAGTGCTTGCAGACTAAGAAAAGTACGAATGTCCTGATGTCAGTATTGGTCCAAACAGCTTCTACTGCCTTGATTCAGTGATTTGAAAAATGATGACTTAGAGTTTTGAAAGTGCTGAGAGATGTTATAGCCTAGTCCTCTTATGATCAACTGGTCTTTTCAGCTCTTAATGGGAAAATAAATCATAGATAAAAGATAATCCTGTTGCACAGAAGCAAAAAAGGTGTGATATCAATAGACTTTTATAGAAAAAAGAAAACTCTGTGAAAGGGATAAAGTAAATAAGGTAGTTTGTTCTGCTGATGCTCGTGTTGGCAAGGTCAAAGCCCTCTTCAGGAGCTGCCTACCTCAAGAAATGAGCAGGAAACATAAAGTGTATTCAGACAATTTAAAAAGATACAAAGCATGGTTTTTTTTATTGTAAACCCATCCTCACCCCTAAAAATCTAGAATTTCAAGGGTCTTTTTAGATTTTTACTGTTCTTATCTCTACTTTAATGATGAAGCTGTCAACTGCGAGTTTGTTTTCCTTTCATATTCACCAGTTCTCTCGTATTTAATTTTTGATGCTGCAGATGACATTAACAGTATAGGAAAAGGAGCCAAATAAAGCTTTGCTATATTCTAATTAATGATTATTCTAAATAAAAATACTCTAATATGGCAGCCAGCCTAGACTCTCTTCTATGATCTTTAATTTTCAATGTGATACATATTATTTATATCCTAGAAGTGTAGGTGTAACACAATGGCAAAGCAAGCAGGAAGAAAGAGCCCATTAAGTATTTGGCCTGTATAAGAACTGATTGCACAGTCAATCTCTGCAATGTAAATAGGCTTTTTCCGAACATTTGTTTGCATTTATAATTAAATTAAACTTTAACTATAATAAAAAAAAATCTCTATGGGACAATCACATAAATAAATACTGCTTTCCCACTGTTAACTACAGAAAAATGAAGGTACAGGGATTGAACCTAGGAGGTCTCAATAATTACCAAGTGAAAAAATGATGCGTGGCGAGTGCGTTATTAAACATCATCCCACTGCAGAGCTTTAGAGGACTGGTAAATAAGCAGGCTGGGAGGACATACTGGTTTTCCAAGTAACTTCTGTGACTTCATGAAACAGTCTGAAACTGCTGCTGTCTTCAGCATCTAACTGACAGGGGACAACAGCCCTTTGGGGACATTGGTTGGAGACTGCTGTTGCCCTTCCAAGCACACATTAAGTAAATCCCATTCAGGCCATCTCCCCACGGTGTTTTTTTGCAGGTACACCGTGCTGCAGTGGGCCTTTTCCTGCCTATGGCTTCCATTGGTCACTCAACAGGCAGATATCTTGCACGTGTCCTAAATAGCCAATGTCAGAGTGGCTTTAATGTACCATTAACTTCACTTTTATGTATTCATTTTGCACAGTGGCATAAACCAGAAGAAAAAAATGCCTGGCACCCCTGTGCTGCAAAACACAGCTTAGACTTCTGTCTAGCTTTACAGTATCAGCCCATCTGTTTTAGGTGAAAACTTGAGCAGTAATGTTAACCTCAAATACGTTAACCTTTGGATGCCACGAGACATGATAGACAGGACCATTATTTTTATGGCACATTTTTTCCTGAACAAAGATCCTAGGCAGTGAAGAAGGACAGAAAATCCTGGGTTTGCCTCTCTGTCTCCAAACAAAATACAGTGTACCGTCATTTGAAAACCGAGGCAGACTACATTATCGACACAAATACCCAACAACTATAAATCTAAGGGAACCAAGTAATGAGTCGAAACCATGAGGCTGACAATTTATTCAGTCTCACTGAATTTACTGGCATAAATACTGATTCCTCATAAGACAGGGTTCACCTTCCAGTTTTAGCTGAAGACAAGACTGATCTGGAGCAGCCAGGGAGGTGGCAAACATCTATTGCTCCCTTGAAACCTCCGCTAGAGATGTAAATGGAGGCTTGAAGGTGGGAATATTTTTACGTCTCTTGTATCTCTCAATTCCATGAGAATTTTTGAGTCAAAAGTCTTAGAATCATAGAATCATAGAATCATGGAATGTTTTGGGTTGGAAGGGACCCCTAGAGGTCATCTAGTCCAACCCCCCTGCAGGAGCAGGGACACCGCTAACCAGATCAGGTTGCTCAGAGCCCCGTCCAACCTGGCCTTGAATGGTTCCAGGGATGGGACCTCCACCACCTCTCTGGGCAACCTGTTCCAGTGTTTCACCACCCTCATTGTAAAGAACTTCTTCCTTATATCTAGTCTAAACCTCCCCTGGTTTAGTTTAAAACCATTACCCCTTGTCTTGTCACTGCTGGCCCTAGTTTTATAGTCTTAGTTTTATATAGTACAAAACTAATTGAGGAAGTTGTTCTCCAACAGCTATCATCTCCGAGAAACCACATACAATACACAGTGTTTAGCAGTTCTGGTAATAGTCTTCAGGTAACTTTAAAAGCTTTCACAAAAAGTAGGAGAAAATGCCGCAGTAGCTTCATGTTTATACTTGATTGATTCAAAAGTGTAAAAAGTCTTCAATGCAGTGTAAGATTTGGGATTTTTCTTAATTTCTGAGAAGCTTAATTTTATTTTCTCGTTAAGCAGTATCAGGAGGTTCACTATCATTGACGATATTTGCTAAGCTATCAAATGTGGGGATATTTAGTCTTTGCCAAGAGTAGTATACTGTTCAGAGAGGTGAATGTATTTGTCGTTTGTCCTAATTAGCTACCCGTGCTTCCACACCTGTAACAGTAACTATTGATCAACGTTAGATTCATTTAGGCCACATTGGTGAAAAATGTTCTTTTTCATTTGTGGAAATAAGTTCCTTATACGTAGGATCTGTGGAAATACATTCAGTAATATGTACAGGTTGGCTCTAATTCTGGTTCGCAGGTGCCCAAAATATTCACCTTTCCTCTTCTCATTTCCCGGGGTCAAATCTTTGCCTTTCCAAAATCGGTGGTAAATCTTCCACTGACTTTGACAGTCAGTACTCTACTTTTAGTATTTCCTTTTCAGTTCTTTTCAGCATCTTTTTCTCTTTTGCTGGTTTCCTTTGGATCCCTGTTCTACTTTAGGTTTTGTTTAACTTTCAACATCCAAACAATCTCCTATTTTTCCTTTTAATCTTTCTTTTTCCCCTCACTTTCGTTCTTTGGTTTCTACATATGCTTTGCTGTTTGTCACCTTGTTTCGTGTCTCCATTTCCTCGTTTTTTCTTTTTTTTTTTCTTGTTTGTTTCTCACCTCCTGTTTAACTACTATTTTCCTCTGCTTACTCTGCTGTTTTTCCTCTCTCCTAGCCGACATTTCCCTCTGTGCAGTATCTTTCTACCTTCCCTTTCCTCTCTTTTCCAAAACATAGCTCATCATTCGATGCCACTAATGTATAGCAGATTCTGAAATACTGTCATCTGAGACAGTTAAGTACTAAACAAAACATTACCAGGGTGGAGGAATCACTTACCCTGATTGACAACAAATCGTAACTTCTGTATTGTTGCCAGATTGCCGCTAACTCTGTATATTCCATCAACATCTAGACCTGAAAGAGAAACACATATTTCATTTTAGATCATATAAGTATTTTTCTTTGTATGTCTGTCAGGAAGCCAGAAGCGCCCTAACAAGTATGAAGAAGAGCAGCGTAGTGAACGACTGAAAAATAATCCACCTGACAACAACTGAAGTGCCTCCTGCCTGATTAAAACAGCAATGAAAAATAAAAGTGGTAGATTAACTTAAGTGAATACAAAACACCTAACTATAATTATCTTGTAATTCTGTCAGCGGAATACGGTTCTGCAAGGGTATTTGAGTGTGACGGGAAAGGAAGAATGAATTAGCTCTCGTGTTCATAGAGAAGGGCTGTTTGGGATACGCACGATGCTGTGCAAGCCCTGCTTAAATGTGGGGTGTTTATATTAATAGTGCCGGGGAAACTTCTCGGTCTGGGGCCTGGCTTTTACAGACGTGAATTTCTGAGGCTATGACCTTTCTGAAAATAAAGCAGTGAGATACCCGCTCTGAAATCATGATGTGTGTAAGACTACACACAACTACCGGTTTTCTACTATATTCTTCATAGAAGATCAGACAAGTTTGAAGATGAAATTAAATATCCCAAATAGCATATGCCCTGGAGTACATTTCTTCATTAATATAGGCCATTCTTTTCAAGGACAACCTGACAGTCTTGTTTCTCCCTGCATATCTACTCAAAGTTTATCTTCTAGGTGAAACTAGATGTCATACTCCCTTTTGTGACATATTATCTCCTACAGCAAGCTCTGCTGATATGACTGTTTAAAATAGCACTTCCAGCCCTGGTTGCATAGCTGTAGCATTTCAAAGCACATGGGAACTGCTCTCCTTTCCCGGGAGAATTAGCTATTGTGCAACAACGACTGAATCTGCATGCTTAAAAATGGAAAACACTAAACTGTACATTGTCACTTCTCGTTTAAAACTTGCAAGTACATAAGAAGCTAAGAGAATCTACATAGAACAGGTTTTTTTAAGGCTACTCATCACTTGGAACTCAAGTTTTAATTAGCTTTTGGCAAGCAATTTCAGTGAAAGCCTTTCTCTTGGAAAACGCTAATTTGTCAAAACAAAAAAATTTCAGGAAATATTTCCTGAAAATGTGTCTAGGGGATTTTTTTTTTTCAATTTGGGGTGGGGAAAAAGGAAAAAATGAAATTATGGGAGAGTGAAAACAGGTCCAAAAGTGCAGAAGACCAGTTGTAATAACTCTTAAATAAGAAGGAGCTGAGGTTCAAGTTCTTATTTCAAAAACACTTGCATCATGCCTTGGCAGATGAGTGCCATAGCCAGTGGACTCAACTGGTTGGAGGTATTCCTCACTGATCTTGAAGCATTTTAAAAGATTTAATTTTCCTTTTGATGCAGACTGAAGCCAAAGTCTTTTGTTTGTGTGTTTGTTTTCTCTCTCTACAAAATACAGTTCTTATTTTATGTCTATCCTGATAGGAACATCCTGATTTGGTTTACATTAAAAAATCTATTTTAAATATGAATAAGAATTCCATATTATACACTTTTATTAGACAATTTTCTATCCTGCACCTGTGGGTGTCCTGCAACATAATACTGAGAGTGATGGTTCATTTCAGGAAGATCCCCTTTGGTTACAGAGGGATAAAGGAAAAGTTTATTTAAGAGAAATCAAAAAGGATTTGGTAATCAAGAACACTTGGAAGTTATCCCTCTACTGGATATATAACATATGAGCAAATGGAAATTACTAAAATGTTTAAGTAATGCAATTCTATCCTAAATCTGAAGAGTCTCATTCTGTTTGAGTAAGGGGAGAGGGAGAGAGCAAGAGTAATTCCCAGCATAAGAATGTGGGACTCTTGTAGTAAGGGATTAAGAGTTGCATCATGTAAATTGAAGTCTGAACCAGAAAGTAAAGAGGAAAAATAAAACAAACAAACAAACAAGCAAGCCCCAAACCAGAATGTTAACTTTTGTTTGGATCTAACTCAACTGAGTTCTTAGCCTTTTTGGATACATGGAAGTGCGAGCAATACATGTCATTTGGGGTGAAATAACAAGGTCTCACAGTGATTTGGAACCTGCATAAATTATCCAGATCAAATGAAAATGACAAACTATGTTGTAAATTGGTGGATATTACATCCTGCAAAATGATCTGGAGTATACAAGTGCATTATTATTGTTATAAATTTACTTTGGTCCAGAAATGAGTTCTGATTAACATTTCGTTTGGACACTCTACAATATAGCAGAGAGAGAGAAAAAAAATAAAAAATCCAAGAATATCAAGCCAATTATAGTGTTCACGTGCCATCAACTTTCTGCTCCAAGAACTTTGAAAGTTAAGCCAAACCAAACCATTGTAAATTGGTGGATTTGGACATCCTTTTCATGACCACATTATCTTAGCTGGATTGTTAACAACTTATTTTGGAAATCCAATTAGGCGCAAAAGAGAAAGAGAGAGGAAGAGAGAGAGAAATATGTCTTTATAGTTCTAATATCCTGATTCTATGAACACTTTTCAAAGCAAATTCACTTTTAAGGGCACCTCTATCAAGAATAAAAACACCACTGCGCTGCTGTCAGTGTTTCTTCACGGCAGGCTATAAATACTTAGGGAACAAGATGAAACAAAAGCCTTGCAGAGTTTCCTATCTGGTTCTGGTGTTTAAGTATAGTGGTAAAGAATGTTTCAGAAAAAATATTCATTGTAATAAAGCCCAACTGTTGTTCACTATAGGGTGACCTTCTCGTGTTTTGGAGTGGGGTTTATCAGGGCAGAATCACTGGATTTTGCCCTAGAGCAGAACAAGTATTTTATTTGCTTTATATCCCCATCTCCAACTCTGTTTCTGTTTGTTTTAATGAGGAACCTAAGAACAGGATGGACCCACAATTAGAAATGATAGCCAAAAGCATGAGAATGACTTCAGTATTTCCACCCTAAATTTTGCAATGGTATAAGAAATGTAGGAAAAGGACTTGCTCGAGAATACATCAGTTTAGTTCCCAAACTATAGACAAATTTTAACTACTTTCATTTAAAAAATGATATAGGTATTCCTGATGAGAAAGTTAAAAAGCAACTGAACTGAGGCTCGGCTGAGATTCATGAACTATAAAACCCGTTATAGTCACTCTGCATAACTGCGCAGAAGATGTTAGAAGAACATTTATTTAAGAACATTTCTTGCACTCCTGCTTCTAGCTAAAATGGAAATAACCATGAATGCAGGTCAGTGTCAGCTCCAGTAGCAGTTTGAGCTGGAACCAGGTATTGCAAAGAAACATTAAAAACACAGAAAATAATTAGAGCTTAGGTGATATAATTATCCAAACATACGTTTTAAAATATTAGACTTTGGTATTGGTTGAGGTAGTCCTGATGCTTTATGAACTGCCTTGAATGAAACGTTCTCATTAATTCTTTTCTGTTGCATAGAACAAATCCCAAATCACATTGCATTCTGCCCAAGCTGAATCTATATTTGCCAGTATCTTCAAACTGAATATAAAAGGAAATTCTCTATGTGTGGGGGGGAGGGGGGGAGGGGTGGTATTCAGAAATTTCTCTGTTTTTTAACAAGATGTAGAATTTGAAACGTGGCATTTTAAATGGTACTAGGTAACTTCCTGCACAGAAACCCATGAGACTTTCACAATTAATGCATCCTGAAATAGGTGTGGTCCCCAGGCCTGGTAGGAGTTTTGTAAAAGAAACCATCGTGCTGGATTCAACAACAAAGTGAAGTACAAACTTGAAGAAAGGCATTCTTTAGTTAGTCCTTTCATTTAAAATCAGTTATGTTCAGGGCAAAAATATTGTATTTCAAAGGAGCCTATTATGCCTTCCCATAAACAGAAAGATCATACGTTTTAAAACTAAAGTATCATTATGTAATCAAGCTGTTGTATTATAAACTATTTTGTGGGCTCAGATGCCCAGGGCTATCTTTACAAATATTTAAGAGGTCATTATCAGGGTATGTTCTCCTTAAAACTATAATTCTTTCCTTGTGTTTTCATATGCATCTTACCATAAATATCTGATTTATAAACAATTTTTTAAAAGTTTACTAAGGGCACAAAAGTGAGGCATGAAGTCAGTTAGAGAAATAGAAATGCATGAATACACCAATGTCAAGATGACGTGTCTGATGAGAAAAGCACCACAAAACAATGTGCAACAAAGATAAAGTTTCACAAAAGGATCAATATTTGTATGCCAGTAGAAGGAAAATCATGAAGAGTAGCAAAGAATGAATCTGACACATTAAAATTTCACATTAAAAGTACTGTATCTGGATAGGGTTACAAAAGGCAGCCGGAGTTTCAGGTGAGTGTGGGAGAAAAAAAAAAAAGGTTTTGTTTGATGCCATGGAAATCAGAGGTGAAAATGATGAGAACAATGAAAAAAAAATGAGTTGCACCACAGAGAGAAAATGAACGTGAACGAATTAAGAGCAAACAAGGGACATATGGATGTAAACTGTGTGGCGCAGAGGTGGTGTGAGCTGAAGATCCTTCAACCAGCAAACGTGGTATGCAGCTTGATCAGCTCGGGTTGAAAAGAGCACCAACTCCTTCTGAACATAAGACTGTCTGCACTCAGATGTCAGTGTTGCTGACATCTCTGTCCTGCTTTTTGGTGTGGCGTTGGGTGGGGTTAGGCATGCCCTAAAGCTCCTGGAGCGGGGCTGGAGGCTGACACCGGGATTTGCTCTGCTCTGCTGGAACAAAACTGCTGCTTTGATCGTCAGAACTACCCACTTCTTGTACTCCTCCCTTCAAAGGATCGCATTCACGAGGCTCAAAACAACATCCCAGCTAACATCTGATATCAAAACAGGTCCCATCCCCAGTCCAGAGAAGGTACTTAGCTACCATGAAAGAGGGTGCGATGCAAACGTCATGTTAGATAGGTCTAGCAGACAGACAAGGATAAACAAACCCAGGAGACCAAACAGTGGATGATACTGGAACTCAAGCTAAAGGACAAAGAGATAATCACTGTTGTAAAAAAATCAGTTTTCACTTATTGGTGCTCATAACAGACGTGTCTCTCATTTGCAAATAAAATATAAATACTTGGAAATGACTAAGGCTGGAAACAGTGGTGGAAGAGTTATCCTGATACCGTAAAAGCAGTAAGAGGGATGCGCTTGGAGACTGGCTAGCCTGACCTCAGTCCCAGACAGTCTACTTAAATAATGAATTCAGGACTCTATGAACAAATAATTCATAGCAAAATATAATTAATCTCAACCAGCATGGTTTCATGGAAATCAGGGCCTTGTCTAGCAAACTTGTTGCATTTTTTGATAGGATTGGATTTTTGACAGGTCTGGTTGATAAAGGCAATGGTGTTGAAATAGTATGTTTGGCTTTCCATGAGGCTTTTGACTTAGCACCACGTGACATTTTGATTAAAGCACTTGCATTTTATGGAATTAACAGGGCATATATTACATGGATTAAAAGCTGGCTCAATGACAGACCTCAAAATGTGGTAGTTAATGGGAGATATCAGTTAACAAGGTCATAACTGGCAGAGCTCTCAAGAGTAGGGCTCTCAGTCTAGTGCCATCTAATACCTTTATCAGAGATGTGGACAATGAGAAAAAAAATCTCTGTTGGCAAAGTAAGCAGATGACACAAAGATCAGGGAGATATTAAATGATGATAAGGACAGGTAAAGTTACAGAAGGTCTGAACTGTTACCTTAAATGGCCACAGTCTGGTAAAATAAGTTGTTGTATGGAGAAACACAAGGTACATCCCACATTCTGGATGGGGGCTACAAAGGACTTGAGGTTTACTTTAAATAATTAGCTGAACATGATCTCTCAGTTCAGTGCTATAGCAGAGAGGACTGATATGATCCCTTGAATTATAGAAGGAGGAGTATCAAACAGAAGCAGGGAAGAGATTGCACCTCTTCATGTGCTACAAATAGGATCTCCAGTAGAGCACTGTACTTGATATCAAAGAAAAAATAAAAAAGAATCATAAAATATATGTTTCATTGCTTCGTATTAAAGAGAGGATGGAGAGATGTCTTCTCCATCACTACTTTTCACATGATTTGCAGGTACTGGACTCATGACCAGCACTGCCCAGCTGCAGGACCTGTGACAGAGAAGCCCAAATTCAAGGTAGCATGAACAAGATTTTCTTTATTCTATCGGTAGTAGAAATTCAACACCGCATCAGAATTTAGTAAAGGCAGAGATAGTGGGGGAAAGAAAGGAGAGGAGAAATTGTACTGGTTCTTAACAAGCTAAGAAATTACTCTATAGGAGGTGTTTGACATGAGGTTTGGTGAATCTCTTTAGGAAATTAGCTAACAAGAAATAATTCTATGTTTGACTGCAATAATATCAAGAAGATGAGGGGCATTCCTACATAAAAAGAGAATCTCATTTTTTCTTGCAGTAATAACTTCAAGATGCAATGAAAGGAGAAAAGCTTGACTAAGATCTTATTGTTTTCAAGACCCTGTAGAAACAGTTTAATGGAAGCAATTACAACACTGAATATGAGCATTACATACTGAGAATAAGTAACAAGTGAATATGATGGATGATATACTTTATTCTGTTTCATATCACTTGATGGTAGAATTTCCACTTAGATATTTATATACAAATAAATAAGGCTAGTGACAGTACAAAGCAAGTGCAATTTAAACTAGCACACAGTTCACTGCTATGCGGGGCGGCTGTTTAATGCCTAAATCAAGCTTGCTATGCCTTCGTCGTCTTCTCTATTGTGCTGCACTGTCTTTGACATTCAAGAAGTTTACGGTTTAAAAGCCCCAGGAACAACAAGACTTACTCGGAAGGCTCCCTGTAACAGGAAACAAAACGGAGCTTTGAAGCTGTGGGGTTTTTTTGAATGAAACCATTGAACATGCAGCATGTTCACTGTAATTTTGCCGTTACCTCCAATATATACTTTTGCCATTCTGATAGTCCCACTTCTTGCAGCTAAACAAAGTGACCTCATTGCTTTCCACTGTATTTTCTTTTAAACATTGGCTGGGATGATTGAGATTCAGGAATGTGGGAAAATGGATTCCCAAGCCACGTCCATCCCCTTTAATTCTGAGCTGTAATTTTTGGCTTGGCTTGAATCACAGTCATCACATTTCAGTCTGAATCTCTCTGTAAAGTGATCTTTCTTAAACATTTCTTTCACTCATCATGGGATCAGAAACAAAGCCATTCTAGTCTTTCAGCAAAACACTTACAAACGTCTTTTTACAGCGACTCACAAGAGCTGAATTTCCTTTAAAAATGTTTGAAAAAGAGGAGGTTTTCATTGCCTGATTGTCCTCTTTGTGAATCTTGTCATCTGTATGCCATGAGCTACAGCTATTTTAATCTGTTTTTGTTTGCAATCCATTTGGTGTCCGCCCAAGAAAATGCAGGTGATTCTAATTAACTTACTGCTGAAGATGTGGAAAAATCTCAATTGTGCTACAGAGAATTATACACTTAAAGCCTTCCCTCTATTATTTATAACAGCTTATTAATGAAAATGATTACATGAATACATTTACCACCTGATTCATCTTTGTTCACTTTTTAAATCAACAAGGTTTATGCTAAAGGGGAAAAATCCCTACCAAATACAGACCTCGAGTACACACATCAGCTCGCTGGTTTAAATGGAATGGCAGTTTAAGAGGAAATAACATTGTCTTACTTTATGCAACAAAGTATAATATCCAAAATTACCAAATATTTGGAAATAGCCATTCTCTCTCTGTAACACATCAGTATTTAATTTTAGGAATGTTTATTTCTTTTTTTTTGCTTGTTTGGTTTCTCTTTTAATACCTCCTTCACCACTCCTATGTGCTCTCATTTACTGCTTCTCACGTATGGGTTAGCAGGTCCCTTCTGGCCAATGCCTAATTTATCTGGAATAAAATAGGATTTCTATGGTTCTCTGTTACTTTACCAAATATGCTTTTTTTCCTGCTTGACCAAAAGGTCTTTCAGGAATATTAGGAATCTTCAAAAGCTGAATGGTCCCTCACCTGCAACTGGTGGTGGGTGGCCATAGGACGCTATGGTGACTGACAGAAGGAAATTTCAGGTATAGGGATTTGAGTCGTTTGTAGGAAGACCAAGAGATGTTAAATACTAGCCCTGAGTATTTTCTGCTGGGTACAGCTACCAACAGGTAGTTTGCCCCCTTCCATCAGTTACCATTTCTATTATTCTGTGCCACACAGTTTGCGCCATGATAGTCTAATTTGAATGTGATGACAACATGGATAATACAGTTTATTTTGGGGAGGATGAAAGCCTGAATAAAGGTTATCATTTTAGGAGAAGCTGATGATGGAAAAACTCATCCACTGTGTGACATGATCAGAACAGCTGGGGATGTAATGTGGAGGGTGGGGGAGAAGAGAGCCAAGGTATTTTGTATGTTCAAGAAATGTATACAACATTGCCATTTCTTATATCCCAGCTGTGCCTGTTAACTTCTGGAAACATGTAGAGCTCAGCAATAAAGCAGACTTGACTGATATTTACTGCAACGTGCATTGTAAGACATTTTCTGTCACACATCACGTTCTGAAAGAGTTAAGTAACATGAAAAACACAGGCTCAAGATTATATCTGTCATGGATGAAAATACTACATTTATGCCTCATTGTAATCCATTCATTGGTTTATGGACCCCGAGCCCTCCAGGGAGTGTCACAACTCCACATGATACTGCTGAGAGCTGTATTTTGCTTTTGGATTTCTGATTTAGCTGAAAGAAGTTTAAAAACACATGTAGCCTGACAAGTCCCTATTGGCTATACAACTGAGGAGGGTCAAGAGCGTAAACTATTCCAGCACAAGCCAGCTGTAACTTATGCTCACTAAACCAGCTGAAGATCTGCCTGCTACAGACAGTAGCATGCAAGAAATTTATGCATTTTGCTAAATCCTCCCACTTTGGTTAAACTGTGCTTCATTTGGGGATCCATCATCACCAACATCATGCCTGTGTTTTCTGCGCAACATCAGAACACCAAGGGAAATTGCACTTTGGGGGGTCTAACTCTCCTCTTAGGACTATGTAGGACTTTCAGGCAGGTCCACTGACATCAGTAGGAACTGTAGTTAAAAGCTAAGGGACAAATACAATTCTCCAAACATCCCTTACTCCCAATGTTGATTTTAAAGAGAATTTAGTGCACAGTAGGGACAAATCTTTTCCTGTCTTTCACAATAGTGAGAGATTAAATTAGACCTCATTAATGTCACCTCCCCGTCCTGACTTGTACTGCTGCTTGTTGGACTTTTAACAGTTGGAAGCAGAAGAACTGTACATTTGGGCACACATACTCTTCAGCCAGAATGGGTAAGGAGTTTGCATTTTCTGGACCTTTGCTCCTTTGTTTGGCAAAGAGGTTTTTGTTGTTTGGTTGGTTTTTTTTAGTGGTAGGGATAGAAAACTTAGGATGGAATAGAGATATTTAGGATGGAAACTGAAAGTCACAGGACTGCTTCTTCCATCATTCCTTGGCTTTTTAGAGGTGGCTGAGGAGTCCAGATAGGCCCAATACTCTTCTCTAGAACAGATCCATTTTCTATCCGTTGACAGCCTGAAGCTATGCTCTGTTCAAGCTTAGATATCTCTGGGTTATCTACCTTGTCTTCAGGAACAGGTCCTACCTAACCATCTGTGGGCGCTTCCTACAGCTGTTGTGCATTGCTGGGGGGTGGATGCGAACAGAGTTTAGCTGTTATAGCTCAACAACAGTTAAAGAAATATCAGCGAGGCTTTTGATAGTACTTGTTCCATTGCATAATACAGAAGGCTGGATCTGTTTCTTATGGTTAGAAATTAGACCAGCTCTGTTCTGGATTTCTAGCAGAAGGAATGTGCAGAACCCTGCTCTAAAAATGGAGTTCGGGCTCTCATGTGCAGTCGGTAACGGTCTTTGCTTATTCATGTCGTATTGTAGGCATCTATCTTTGTATTTGCTTTTTATCTTTAAGTGGGAGAAAACATTTAAAAATTAGATTCTTTAGTCTAAGGCACACTATCAGACACCTTTGGGTGTTACAGTCCATGCCTGTGTGGAAAACTCGGAGGCTCTCTTGGAAGATAAGTATGCATATGGCTATCTAACACCAACTTACTGAATTCTTAGCATTGCATATCTGTCTAACATATAAAGGTGATATAAATGTGTGTGTGTGTATATGTATATACGTAAATAACTTTTACTTTAATAATAGCTTTCCCAGTGTACGTTGAACACATTGAAAGACACGATAATGATTATAATCATGGGATTCCACTGAATGCTATTACACCTTCTTTTGCGTGATAAACCCCTAGTCCAATAAATGGGCATAATTTTCTTGGTTTTGCAAAAGTTATATTTAATGTTATGAAGCAGTGATGTTAAGCAGTGCTATGTGAAAAAAATGTAAACATTAATTTTAATATGACACCAACCTTTTGTGCTTAGATATGTTTCCACATTTTTTTTGCCATCTTAGCTGCAGGACTCTGAAGTTCTACATATTATTTTTCCTGTAATTCCCACTAGATTTAATGTCCCCAAACAAGTTCAGGTAACTTAAAAGCTTTTTTTCTACCTTCATTTAATTTGAGCAAACTCTGAACCCTCACCAAAGCAACATTCAGCAAAAAATGTACTCGAGATATCTACAGAAACCATAAAAATCCTGAACTGGGTTACAAAGAGTGGTAAGTACCAAAACGTAAGAGGCTAGCGCATACTGCATTACTTTGACAGGAGCAACTCCATAGTTTTCATTTTATGGTTTGACATGAATATCATGGTATGCTACACTAAAAAAAGCACAAAACTTGTGTATGAATCACTCGGGAACTCCTGAAAAGAGGTTGTTTAAGTATAGACTGAAATGGAACAAATTGCTTTCTACTTTGAAATATGCAAAAAAAAAAAAAAATCACAATGAAATACAACAGAAACATAACTGAGACATGCAAGAAATACAGAAAAATGCTGACTTCTGATAGGAGAAAACATGGTTGCTGGCAATAAAATGCACTGGATATCTGTTAGCTGACTTTTGGGTGAAGTAAATGCATAAATGTCAGTATCATTTGATATTTTCATGCAAGATAATTATTTTAAAATTTGAAGCTACAGGGAGAATTTTGATTTGAATCGTCGTCTTTGTATCTTAATGCTGACTGTGACATGGAATGATGTAAGGAAGGTAGAAATCCAATCTCATCCCTTTTACTAGGGTTCACACAGCCCCTCTGGTATTTCTGAAGGCTTGGAAAGGCAAAGTTGGCATACAGTGTTTTCCGTATCTAATTTCCTTCTTTGGTGAAAATTCCGGTAATTATTAATGACATTCACTATAGAGATATCCAAGACAGTTGCAAAGTTTCTAACACAAGCTATTACTGTAAAGCTGTGCTTTTTGTAGTTTTAATGTACGACGTATTAGAATACGAAAATGCAGCTGAAATAGAGATAATAAAAGAAAGCACTGTGAATATGTCCTAGTGTGCAAATTCAGATACTTTTCCAACATCAGTATGACATGACCATTTGGAAAGTCTCTGAAACGATTGTGTCTTTGCTCAGTGATGGCAGCGGTGCTCGCGTGCAAAGAGCTTTGCCGCTGGATCGGTGCTATTTGCGGTGAGGACAGTCCTGCGGCTCATAGATCAGGGCATTAAATAAAGCTATTTGTGAGCTCCTCTGTTTTAGCAGTGAAGTAGGAAAACCTGACCTCCTAAAGAGCACCCTTCCAGCATCTTCCACCTTCCCGTTTGGATTCAAGCCTGGCTTACAGTTTCGCTGGGCTGGAGAACTTGAATGCTTTTGTTTTCAGTGGTTAGAGCAGATGCTCAGCTTGTTTCAAAGTTAAGATTATAGGCTAAGCGAAAGCAGTTTTCATTAGAAGAGGATGTATCTTATCTTTCTGCTAAAGTTTATTAAAAATATTTAACACCTGATAATTTAACACCAAATGAGTGGCTGCTAAATTTCCCCCTCTCTCTGTCTCCCTGTCTCACACACACACATCTACACACAAACAGAGGAATGCTTCTCGACTGCCAAACTATGTGCCAAGATTTTGTTCACTTTAATCTCAATCATATGAGTTAGAGAACCATGAAACAAAGTTTCTACCAAGTATGCTGACAGATTTTTAGTTCTAGTGGCTCCACGGGGCATCGCTAGGAGTACACTGAGAAACTTTTCTTATTAAAGATTTCTGAGCTGATCCGGTTTCCATTTAAGTCAACATGAGCAGTATCACCATAAAGAACTCAACACTTGCTAACTGATACCATGCACTCATCCAAATTATTTCATTTCTAAGTAAACAAAAAGCCCTGGTACCTCCAACACCATTGTGTGGTTACTGCTGGCTCAGGAAAGCCGTTTGGTGGCAGTGACTTTGGTGGGTTATGTCACGTAACACCAAGTCAGTCCAGGGCTGGCAAATCTAGACATATGGTTTGAAATATTGGGGGATTTTTCTCCTGGGAAGGTGGGGGACCAAGCATGGAATTGCCTCTTTCTGTCTTTTGAGGACTTTCTTATTTTCTGAGTGAAGACATCTCAGAGAAGACCCGTCACCTTGCCCTTGGTTTTCAGGGTCCACGGTGATTTTAAGAGCCTCAATATTACCTGTAAATGGCCCATAACCTGGGCAACCAAACAAGTTCTTGCTCTTTGGTCTTAAATCCTGACAGAAAATCTGGATATTTACATTTCTGATGTAAATATATGACATTTAAGCCCTGATCCAACAAAACACTGAAGCATTTCCTTAACTGTGAGGAGCAACCATTGACCACAAAACAGATCTCTTCAGGTCCTTAAAGAGAACTCTCCATTTGTTTTGGCAGACAGAGGCTGGCATCTGTAAAGCAGAAATTATAGAAAGAAATAACCTATATCCACTACAGATACAGAATAAACATCGGAAAGCAGTTTCTAATAGCAATGTTTGTTTCCTGAGCATTCCAATTACTTGAAATGCATCAACTCCGACACCAGAAAAAAAGGTGCATGAAGGAATCATGAAGAGAGAGATGGATCAGGCTGGCTGGAGCTGTTCAGGATCCAAGTGATACGGTTCTGTTCTGTTATGAAACCAAATGGCCACATTTTGCTCCCATCTACATATATGTCATTCCTCCCAAACCAGGAGCATTGTTTGTCTGCGTGAAGACAAAAAGAAGTTGGTTTGCTACATAATTACATCCATGATCTGTGAGGATCCAGTTTATAATAAAACAATCTGCTAAGCGAATGTACAACTGGAGATCTTTAAAAGACCTGTTAATTCCACGGGGGGTTTATCATGCAGCAGACAATTTAGGGACAATTCAGTTACTAGATTGCTAACAATATCAGTTTCACAAATTCAGGGGAGTAAAATAGCTTAAAAATCTTCTCTTAAAGAAGTGAAAACCTTAACATAAAGCCTCCTTTTTAAGCTGCCCTCTTACTTTGCCCTCTGCCTTGCTCCTGGAGTTTTCTGTTGGTACAATTTCTCTCACTTAGGTATCAATCCCATTAGACTGCTATATTATATGGTTAAAACATTGATGTAACACAAGCTGCTACAGCAAATAATTGAAGTAATAAAATACAACTGCAGTTATTTGCTCTGTTGAATTGCAGGCAGGAAAAAAAAAAAAAGAGACAGGGTTTTTTAAACTGACCCCATAGTGTTGCATACAAACAGCAAAACTTTTTTAATGTGTTTTCTTTTATTGCTGTAAAACTTTTTTGGAAAAAAATATAGTGTAGCTGTAGTAATCTATTTTTTTTTTTCCACAGGAAAAGCAATTAGTCTACATTGTGGAATTATGTCTTCATAATTTTATTTAAAAACCATAACTAGTTTTAAGCAACAGGGATGTTGAAAGAATCTGAAACTGCCACTACTTTTTTTTCGCCCCCCCCCTAAAGGAACTTAATGGACTTAACTTTTTTGTGTGTGTGTGTGAACATCTCCTCTAGGCCAAGACTCATTTTGTCAAGTGTTAGCCCAAAGTGTTCTATTAATGGCTGAACTGTAAAGTCTGACTAAATGGGGTTTACAGTGGAAATACTGCCAGCTCCTTGTCTGCGATGGCATGTGGGCTGTACCAGGGCATAGTGCCTCACATCCTCGGTTTATTCAGGAGGAAAAAAGAGGATTTTTGTGTCTATCTTTTTATCTTTTTCATGGCTAGAAGGTGGATGCCCTCATGTGTGAGCTTCCCTGAATCTGACTCTAACCAGGGGGTATGTCAGGACCTTCATTTTCTCTTTGGCACAGAGTAAGCACCAGAGACAGTCAGCTGGCTTTAAATTTCTCTAGACTTTTTGTTTCAGCATGTACAAATGTCAGCTACTTGATTTACAAAGTGTATTAACATTATTTTAATATCAGGAAAATGTTGTTTGATTCTTTTTTATTTCACAGGTTAAGTGGTTTATTTTATTTATTAAGCCTATTGAAAAAGCTTTGATGGAAAATTCTGAAGACAAAATGCCCTGTTTCCTTCTACATGTTCACTAATAGATATATTATACAATGCTAGAAAAAGGCAAAAGGCCAAACTCATCTCTGGTGTAATTCCAGTAAAAGCAATAAAATTACACAAGGCATGAATTTGGCCCAGGCATTGTAAATGTTACTCTGGTGCACACTGAGAGTCTGCTTGTTGTTACTGGCAGGGCTTAAAATACAAATCCCCCCTTTTTACATAGAAATGGATACATTTCTCTGGAACAGATTAATCAATGAAACAGGTATCAGGTAACTATGACAAAGGCGGCAACTGGTTCAAATGCCTGCCTTTTTTACGGCTTTTTCTTCTTCGAACTAACTTACCATCTCTATTTTCAATTTTGTTAAGTATCCATTTATTCTCTTTTTTGTGTATTGTCATTTGAAGGCTTTTTTGCCTCTTTTTTTGTTTTTTTCCCCTGCTGTTGTCTCCTTTTCTCCAATTTGTCTTGTATGCCCTTCCGTGATGTTTCCTGTTGACACTTCTTGATATTTTTTCTAACTCAGAATGTGGCTTTCTAGCAGACACAGAGGCCCCAGAGTGAATACCCTTCAGAGCCAATTCTGACTTGGACCTTGCACAACGCTATTAACTGGCTCTTCCTCTAAGAAAGGTGGCTATAGCTGGAGTGCCTGAGCCTGAAGACAGAAGCGGTTGAGGAAAACTTGCCAATATGTTTGCACTAAAATCAACCACTTTTCATTTCTACTCAAAAGAATAATTATTAAAAAAAAAAAGCCCCAAACATTTTAAATCACAAACTTGCAAGAGTTTTTCTCAGAACTTCGCTGTTTTATATTGCATTCATCTGTACGTTTAAGTTTATGCTTGTTGGACACTTTAAAGTAAACATAGTTCAATGCCCTCAGAAACAGTTTTCTTCAGCCCACTAGAATTCCCTGGAAAACAGCTTTATCTGCTGAACTGCTGGATATTTTTGTGTGTGTGTAATTTTTTTTCCTATCAGTTTGTTTTGTTTCCTTTTTTTTTTTTTTTTTTTTTTAAAAATTCAGTGCATATAAAAGTTCGGAGCAGAAGCCTCCTTGGAACAAGATAGAATCATAAAAGACTTCAGGAATCTCATCACAAGCTAAACAGTACAAATTGCACATTCTTCATGGAAGTATTAGCTTTTAGTGCGTGCCTGGATCCAAGCATAATAGATTATCCCAAAGTGGGAAAGAATGAACAGTACAAAATTAGCAGAACTGGGAGCTCAGATCATTTGGTGGAGCAATATGATCTCTGTACTTTCAGGGTACTGAAGTCTAAAGCCACTGGAAACAGTATGTAAAATTATATCAGAGTAAGCAAGGAAGCATGTGTAGGCCTGGGAGAAGGAAAAAAAAAAAGGTTGGAAAATACCTTTCCAGAGAAGAATAAATACTGAAGGTCAGTGAATGAGCTTGTAGGAAACAAACTGCTATTCATGAACAGTTTCTTGCTCTGGGGACAGAAATATGCTAAAAGATATGATAGAGAAAACACAAATAAAATACACTTCAGTAGTTACTCAGGGGCCGAGTGCTGTTGGAGAATAATCTTGCACTGAGACAGAAATATAAAACTGCCCTGTGCAAAGGATAGGTCAGTCCCCTGAGGTTTCTCTTCTTCTCAAGGAAACCACGCCAGAACAAATCCTTTATGCCATCGACTGATGGGTTTGCTCTAACCGTGCTGGGAAGTAGCCCGGGAACACTGTACATTTAATGGAAGCTCAAAGATGGTGGTGAGCATACTCTGGCAAAACTACCCTGTACTTTCAACTGCCTTCTTCAGGTCCTCAGAAATGGGACTGAAGCATTTTTGAGAAGCAAATACATAGAAATTATTGCTTAAGCTAAATACACCCTGGAGGAGCAAGTCGCTGAACAAAAGTCTAATAATAGGGAGGATTACAATACATATAGGGATATAAGCTGCTAGAGGTTGTATATAGTGGCTATTAATACATATCTTGGCTGCACAGGCCTCATGTCTTCTGCCTCCTAGAATCCCTTAACTACACCATACCAAAGTTAGTGATCCCAGCATGGGAGTCATCAGCTTTAGGAGGTGTTAGGGATTTTTTTTTCAATTCTTCTGCAGTGTTTTCCTCCATTAGAAAATGAGATAGCATTAAACTCTTTTAAAAACTCATTTTTTCCTAGCTATATAAATACATTCACAATATTTTATATTTCTAAAACTCATTTCCTCTTTGCTTAACTCCTTAAGATAAGTGAACTCTCCTCTATGTAAACTTCCTATCAGAATACTAACTACCTTTTAAGCGGTGTATGATTTAGAAGGTAATGAAATATCACTTTCTTTTTTTTTTTTTTTATAAATAGGTTTTAAAGTGCTTTTAGCTGCACTTTAGCTTTTAGATTAAGAGATAAAACTGACGAAAGGGACACAACCTTCTGTCACAGGGCAGCGTGGCATCTGGGAGGTGAGGTAGTTTAAAATACCATTTTTATCTTCATTTCTCTTCATCGGGATGACTGTTTCTTTACTACATCCCATAAGGTACTTTATCTTTGCCCATAAAGATATTTTCTTCCTTAAACACTGAATATTCTGCGGTATGAGACTCTGTGTGTGTGCGTTTCTGCAATGATATTATGCATCATCAAATCACAGCTATGGACATTAAAGCCAAACTGAGTCTTGATTTTAGGTGTGTTGGGGTGTCAAACTTTGGACACCTTTAAGAAATCTGTTTTTCAGAGAGAAAGCACTTAAAATTTCTCTCAAAACCGTGTCTTCTTAAAATTGTACACCCAGCCTAATGGTCACTTCTGAAGCCTCCCCAGCATACCCCGTCCTACCCCAGCAGATCAACCCCCCCAAACCAAGAGCCCTACACTCAGGGATTTTTTTGTTGCGGCTCTTATTTAACATGATTTGTTCACTGAGGCTCAGAGCAATGAAACCCAGTAAATAATACGTTGAACAAACAGAGAAGATAACAAAAGGAAATAGTTAAGGTACTATAATAATTTTAGCCATTCTTTTTTCAGGTCACTATAATCTGCCCAAAGATAACTAATTGTTCAAAGTAAACATTCCACTCTGACCACAAAAGGAATCCATTACACAAACATATAATTCACAGTCATTTTTAGTGGGTTGTAAACAGTTTGGAATGAGCATAAAATGGGACAAAAATCAAAGTGAGCATTTAGAAATGAAAAAGTGTTTGCTACAAAAGGTCAGTCCCTTTACTTGGCAAACTATGTAGAAAAGCCTGGGAAAATGTTGAACACACAAGCAGTAAGGGAATTTTAAAGCCAACAACCTCCCTGTTTCTTTAAACAGACATCGGAACCTATAACTGGATCCTGTCAAACAAACGACAGCAAAAAAACATAACAGCTGCTAAGAAGTAAAGTTGAAAGATAAAGTTTTCTAAGCTAAGAACCTTCTCAGAAGTGGACTAAAGGTCTTTCTTAAATCTTTAAGCAAGGTTATGGATCCCAGGGTGGCTTTTAGGCATTGAATCAAATATGTAATTTTGTGTATCATTCCTGTCAGAGCATCCCATGCTCCAAGAAAAGCAACAGAAAACAATGTCTGCAATGTCCAGTTCAGAATGGAAACGGTACCTGTAATCAACAGCTTTGTTGCCTGCAGTGTCATTTTTCAAGCCATTTAGGCTGATTTGAGAACACTAACTTGGATTTGGGAATGGAGGGAGAAAATGAAGGACGTTTCAAGAGAGAGATGAAAGTTAAATTATATTTCCCTGGAGCATTAGTACTGTATTTCTTTACAAAATCTAAACTACACTGGATACCCTCCGTAGGTTTAGGATCCTGGCTGCTCGGGGTGTTCATTTACTCTGTCATTAGACACACAGACAAATGGTCTTCCCTGGCAAAAAGTTTAGTATCAAACTGTTTTCACATGACAAAACTTTACTGTAAGAAGTACGAGATGGCATTTTGTTTAGGTAAAATGCAGACTGATATTTTTATTTTTTTTATGCGTTCTATTCATGCCTTTCACATATTAAAAAAAAAAAAAAAGCAAAAAACCCAGCCAGCACTTTTAAAGGGTCGTGGATAACAAAATAAATAGGCAATGCAAGAAATGACTGGAAATAATATCTGGCCTAGAAACACCAAAAATCTTGCAATGGGCCCCACCCTTGGCAGGAGTGCAGAGCATGTGAGTTATAGTACACTGGGAGGATTGGAGGATTGTCCCAGGCTTTCCTTGCTGCTCTGCTCAGCTCAGGGTCGGGACTACCTATCAGACACTTTCTGGGGAGAACAAAAAGCATGGCATACATGTTGAAAAAGGCAAGTCAACAGATAGCCCCCCAAAAACCCGAGGTTCATCCAAAGTAGCTGTTGATGGCAAAGTAAAAGGCTACACAGAGAAAAACAAGGAATATATTGTTCCATGAAAAACTGTCCCTCCGAGTCCTGAGAAAATAGAAAGAAATGTCAGAAATCTTTGAGTAGCCACTGTATTTCTTCAATCTCATCATTATATGGTTCAGAATTATTCTCTTATCTTCACCAGGCCACATCATATATGTGGGAGGTTTTTTCTATTTAGGATATTGCGATAGATACCAAGGGTGCGATGCTCTTTC
>NW_009260274.1:3552756-3575394 GCF_000687185.1 Egretta garzetta | reverse complement strand
GATGGTATTGACTTCAGTGGCATAGGTCTGTATAACTAAACACTTGTGACAAGAAGCCCATCAAAAACTACAAATTAATAAATAATACAGGAAGAATGAAGGAAAAAAACTGAGCTTGCTTAAAGAAAAAAAAAAAAAGAATTAATGTGGCAATTGCCTTACAAGTTTACAAGAGCGGGCACTTTATTATTGACTCTCTTTATTAAACTCCACTACCATCTCTGCAAGATGACTGAGTAAATGTAGAAAGACCTTCTGCCTCCCGGTCCTATTTCAATAACTACGAATAGCAAAAGAGGTTGGAAAAATGGAATTCACTCCCGAACAAGCGAACCCTTGTCAAATAGGTAAGTACGCATTACGATGTTGAGACTTTTTTGACTACACCTTATAAAGCACATCTGTCCTGAAATGGTGATTAAGCAAACAGTGACCTAGGGGCTAAATAACCAAAATCTGATCTAAGTTGCAGCAAGATAATTTCAGAATAATTCCTTTAATTTCAATGTATACATTTATTTTAAAATAGTGTAACTAAATAGGAAATCTTGCCAACAGTTAATGATATCCTCTACATTTTTAATCTGTGGGAGAATATCACTACAGTTGGCTATTGTACGTAACCTTCTCTACACAGGAAAATGGACTAATTAATAGGGTTTATTCTGCTCACTGCTAGACTTTCTTTCTGTACACAGAAATAATGTTTAAAAAAAATCGAAAATAGAAAATCAATAGGTAAATAACAATTAAATCCATGAGCTGGTAAATAAGAGCACAACCGTTCAGCAAAGTATGAATATTTTGAAAGTAACATTTAGGGTTAGTCTCCTAAGGTCTTTTTTCCTAATAATCCTTTCTCTTAAACGAAGCACGCAAGTAACATTTTTGGTACAGTTACAGTATGTAGATGATATATTTTCTAAATAGGAAAAAAAGCTTTTCTACAACAGCCAATATGCCAGCTGTACTGAGTATCTAGGCCATCTTACTAAGACTATGAAAGTAAACATACAGTTTTCATTAAATGTGCTTTTCCCATAATTGGTACATAAGTATTTCCCATGACTCTGCAGTTGAGTATCTTGGCTGGAGGCATATCTGGCCATTAAGAGGAGGGCTTCAGATCTGTTGAGTCTCAGCCATGCCGGGAGACTTGGCACCTCCACATACTGCTTCCTAATACCAACCCCAGTATAAAATGTCATCAGAAGCTTGCATAAACATTGGACTTAGCTTCACATAAATTACTGCTGTCCTGAGATAGTTTATGCCAGAACTTAGTAAAAACAACACTTTGAGTAAATAGAATGTGAGTAAATGCAAGCATCTTAATCCAAGAAAATGATAATAGAAAAAAACCCTGCATATCACATATAAACTCATAAATAGAGTGATAAAATGAAATTTTTATCTCACGCCATATGATTAGCTTTTATTTACATGTTAGACTAACTAAAATGGGTAGACTTCGCTAAGTCACAGCAAGTTTGAAGGAAACACAAGAACAATAATGCAATACTTGGGAGGATGAACTCCTTTGAAGAAACTGATATTTTCATTTTCTTCCGTGCACATTTCTCTGATAATCGCACAGACAATAAACATCTCATTAGGTTTCTTAGATTTTTCTATTACAGTTCAGCAGTGCAGAGACCTCTGGCCTCACTTCTCCTGGAGGAGTGGTCAGATACCACAAAACGTCTATGAAATATCTAGTGCATCTTTTGGAGAACCTGTGCTAAGATCGTAACCGAACAGTCAATTAGACAGGTTGTGCATGGCGTGGCATTTTTATAATCTAATCTCTGCCTTTCCTTTTCATGTTCTGAATTTCTCCTCGCAATTCCTCCTCTATTAATAGTCACTTCACACATTTCTCCCCTTTCTTTGTCTCTTTCTTTAGCCAGCCTTCAGCCTTCCTCCAAAAAAACCAATGCTACTATCTCCCCCTACCGAACGATCTCCTGTTTGTTAGTCCCTGACTTCCTGCCAATCATTCTGGGAATAATAAATATCCCAGTGCTCTCTTTGCTTTATAATTAAAGCATGAATTTCCCAGAGTTTGAAACTCCAGGGTAGTTTTATTGCACCTTTCACTATAAAACCAGGTAACAATGATGGAATTAAAATAGCTTTTTTCCTTTGTGGTTAACGGCCTAAGTATCTTTTTATTTTTCATTGGTTCTCTTGTTCTGAGACTCCAGTATATGGCAGTGACAATGGGTTCACCCAGCCTTATTCTGAAAATAAATTTTCTATCTTTTGCAAGATATATGTTTCCCCAGATCCCTGGAACAAGTTGTAAACTTGTAACAGATGGTGATGAAGCCTCACATTTTTATACAATACATTTTAAGATTCTGCATCTACCGTATGTACCTTCCAAAGAAAATGACCTTCAATGAGAGAAGATACACTCTGAAGAAAGGAAGGCAGGCAACGGTGTTAAGCACATCTTTTTATACCAAGAAAATCCTTCTTATTAAATTAAAACTTTTAATGAGGATGAACACTCATTCCAATATTCTTACAACATTATGGCTTTTTAAAATAACTGTAAAAATTAGACACCTGTATGTATTAAAAAAAAATGGTCACACTAGAATAACATTTATTTTAGTTGAATACAGTTCAGGACTTAGGAAAAAGTATTGACATTATGCTCACCAGAGACTTCAAAATGAAAGTACTGACATTTTATTGATATTTAGCATTTGCTTACCCAGAGAAAGCCTAAACCAACAACATGTCAAACACAACATAAGGAATAATCGGCATGGAGGGGTTCTATTAGTATGTTATCAAATAAAGAAAATGAAGATACAGAATGTGATATAGTTCTGTTCATAACTATATTATAAATTGCACTGCCTGCCTACCCGGGCAATTCAAGCAGAGTTGCAAGGTTAAAGTTTTGATTACTAAGAGAGAGAAAAAATAGTGTTAAAAATTAAGATACTCACCTCTTTTTTCAACAGCTTTTATACAAAGTCTTACAAACTGGGGGACTGTAGATTTCTCGTGCTCACAAACCAAGTGCAAATGGGAGCCAAAAATTTGATCTACATTTGGAAAAAAGAGGAAAATACATTGAGGCATATTATTAGTAGGGATATTTTTCTCTCTTCTGAGCCTGCATGTTAATTAAAAACTCAGCTATTGAAGATGGATAGACAAAGTTGGAAACAAATCCTTTTTGAGTCCTAGTGGTCATTACCTTCTGTCAGAAAACCAAATCTCTTAATATCTGCTGCCCATAGCATTTGGATACTTCCCGCTGGGTTCAAGTTTCAACTGCCATTTACACCTTGACCTTAAATTTTCTAGAGCTTGGAGGTCTCTGGAGTTTGCTTGGACTTGCCATAAAAAAGTGAAGGCAATCCTAGAGATACAGCTCCTATCTTCTTAAATCCAAAATCCTTCATGATATTTATTGATGGTCCAACCTTGAAACTCATATTGTCGGATAGCCTGTCTCATCCACACATACCGAATGTCGCTCCTGTTGTAAAGCACCATAAGGGTGCAAGGGCTTCATTACTTTGCATCACTAGGACTTAGTAGCAATTCATCTCATCTTTACAGGAGGTTTTTTGTCATCAAATTACTTGTTATAAAATAGAAGGTACTTTTGATGAGGACTGCATATCTTACACCAGTTTTAACTGGTGATTTGTGTTGTTTCTTTGATGAATAAGCATTTAACTAGATAACGCTACTTTTTGGGCTTTATGATTTCAAAGTTTTGAACAACTTTGAATGTTGATCCTAAAACATATTTGTATAAGTAGGTTAAACCCTTCAGATTACTAATTAGCTTCGTCCACCTCATTTCCACTCTATATGTTTGAGAAATTATGAAAAGACCAATAAATAATGGGGATGATGTCAGCTAGAATCAAAATGAATCAAACAGATGAGAGAAACTATTCAATAGGAGCCAGTTAAATGCTCAAACAATAGGAGTGTACTATCATCATTTATCCAGAGAGACAGTCTCCATAGAGCATTTCAACAGAGTACTACATTTTGGAAGATGGCATAGAGGTTTGAACATTTTTTTATAGATAGCTACTGGGTGCTAGCACAAGCCTGGGCTCCGCACAGCAAACCCAACAAGGACGCTCATTCGCACAACAGCAGGACCTCCTGTTGTCCTCTACAGCTCCCATAGCATGGGACATTTCACCCATAGCTGGTCCCACCATCTTCCACCATAGTCAGTTTAAGTGCTTCTTCCTCCAAGCAGCACAACTTTTTGTCACTAGCAGGCCATTTGTTTATTTTCTGCTTTGCAAGGAGCTTCCCTTTCCTACCGTTATCACCACTATTTCTTACTCAGCTTAGATTTCAAGAGCAGCTCGATTGCCTTTTCTTTCCTAATACCCCGGAGTAGGGAACAATCAGGGAAACAAGGGTGCATGGGATAGTTTGGACTTCTTGTTATGTATCAGGGAAGTTTATTCCAGCACTTCCCAATGTATGTGATCTGCATTCTGGTAGAGTACATCAAAGCCTGCATTTAAGTTAGTCAGAGTTTCGGCTGCAGAAGGGATGGAGGACTGGGTTCACAGAACTACACTGAAGAAGGTTGTGTGCATGTGTGGCGTTAAGCATTAGCGAACAGTCTGTTACATGTTTTGGGGTTATGTTTCTGACAAAGCACAGTCTGGTTACATTTTCTTCATAAAACATTTATAGCTGCCTTCAGTGGTAATTATATATACAGAGATTTATGATTAAAATGTACCAGCACTTCCTCTTTTGACATCTTAATTGTTTTTTAAAATTTTAGCAAAGACCTGTCAAATTCTTTGCATAATATGGAATGGTCTCCAATGTAAATTATGTCAAAAAGAAGTAAAAATGTATCTTATTTGGTGGACAAAGACACTTGTAAACAGTTTCAGAAGCAAAACAGGCAAAGAACTACACTGTGTTTAGCTGGCAATACATGAAGAACTGAAAAAAAATTAATGCACGGGTGTTCAGCAGCTTCTCTTCTCTATTATAACCACTTTATAACCAGCTTCCAGGATTATTTTGCAGTTACTCTTTCAATCCCTAGTATGAATGAAGAATACTCGGTATTCCTGGAAGGAAAAAGCTGGAAACTGTTCTGCAATTCTCACCTAGTCCATTACTTCTTTTTCTGGGTGCAGATTCTGTATCTTCAGCAAAATATTTAACCTAACGTTATAGACCTTTCAGTATGTGGATATAGTTGCATTCTGAATCCTGCAGTTAAGCTTTCCAAGACCTCTTCTTTAGAAAATAGGCACTCAGGATTCTTGTCTTGAATGGAAGGGGCGGCAAAATCAGCATTAATAGTTGCTGGGCGTCAGAAGAGACTATGGTAAAACAACAACACACAACTGCTTTGGATTCTTTTTTTCTTTCCTCTTCTATAAATTCATGAGTATTTGTAAGCACATGATCTAATGAGTCATCCAAATCCTCTGAATTCTAGGTACTCCTGAACCACAAACTGTGACTCTCTCTAGTCAATTGATTTTTTCCTGGATGTGTTTCTGTACATAAACATGGGAATGGCAGGAGCTACATTGCCATATTTGCACTCTTAGAGGTCACAAGGCGAGCTGAGGAAAACCCAGTTAGGATTTGTTTGTGCAGTATTTTGAAAACAAGGAATTACAGGAATGGCAAATTGCTAACTTTTGTAAAGCAGATTTATGTGCAACTAAGATTAAAACATTATTTGATTTTTTTATAGGTGTGTATATATATTTTAAAACTAGTTTAAGGGGAAACTATGCAGGAGATTTTCTCAAAAAAATAAGAATTGCTCCCAAAGGGATAAAAGAAGCAAAAAAGCCTTTGTTTGATTTATTTGTGATAAGGCCCTTCAAAACTTTATTTTTTATGGCTTCTTTATTTTTTTTTGGCTTGAAAAAAAAAAAAAAGAAAGATGTACACAACACTCCTAACCTCCTGTTATGACAGTTTATGTTTCCTATCCAGCTTATTTAACTCAAATGCCTGGGAAATAGACACAATTACCACCTTATGGAATGCTACTTAACTTTAAATGCTCCCCTCTGAATAGAAATCCACTTTGTCTTCTCAGAGTTATTCCTGTTTCTCAGGAATTATTTCCTCTATAGGCTCCTGAAATGCTCTTGTTTCATCATGTAAAAATTTAAACTAACAATTGTTCAGAAATATCTTTTATTGGAACAAAGGCAATTCCCATACAGTGGATTCTGTTCACAAGATCGTGTACAAAGGAGCTGCATACTATGCCCATATACAGCTTTAATCATTCACTCTTTCAGCTGTTATCAATTTAAAACCAATGAAACTCCCACACTGAGTCCATTTGAGCAGTCAATTTTAATATCTTGGGGCATCTGTAGTTATTCTGAATTGGCTGCAAAAGCAGAACTAACAAGTTAAGCTCTAACCATAAGTCTACATCAGGCTGGTAAACCATACATCAAACACAGACAGTTAGTCAATACTGTAGTATGAAAAACCAACAAGCATTTTTAAGAAGAGCAATATATTCATAATATGTTTGGTGGTATGGTTTACATTACACATCCCTGATATCTGCGCATTAAACTTTCTATTTAAGATGGTGGGGTGTGTGACAGCTTTGCACATGGATATAAAATGAGACACCAGAAGAGGAGGGAATGGACATTCACAAGTTGTATAAAATAAAATGATGATTACAGCTGCAATGAATTGCTCGTTCTGCTGAGCTTCAAGTTCTCCCCGAGCCTGACAGAGCTACTTTTTTTTTTGAGTAGCTCTCGCAGGCTGCAGCAAAGCCACTAACTCTGAGCTGCAGAAATCTCGTCTATGGGAGACAATACTTCTGGAAAAGAAACAATTAAAACAAAATCACTAAAGCCACATCCTCACTGAGAATGTCATTGTTTAACTGTTGTTGGTGTGCATGGGTGAGATGCGGCCACGCCTGGAAGGAACTCATACTTCAGTGTTTTTTATTAAAAAAGCAGGGAAGGGCATGGCTAGTATTCCCATTTCTCGGGGAGAAGCTCAAATTCTGACACAAGAGGAGAAGTTATAATGGTCTAACGCCCAAGTTTTTAGAAACATGAATTATATCTATGTAATTTGCTGCCTTCCAGGAGCAGAGTTAACTCTACTACATCTGGCTTTGAACTGCTGGACTACTGGAGCTTTGTATCAACATCTAAGGTGTTTGTTTTCTTTGTGTCTGTTTGAACGTTGGGAGGGAAAACGGGGGAAGAGAATGAAAAGGCAAAATAAATGAGGAATGTACAGAGAGAGAGACAGAACAGTAGGCGCCATAGCAGTGAATTTTTTGGAGGGCGAAGGGATGAGGTTGGAAAGGGCCATGTTCTGAAAGGTGACTTCTTCTAGCAGCTCAATCTGTAGAGTCAGACATAGTAAGTCAGACATTAAAATGATGCTGATCCCAGACTGGGCTCCAAATAATGTCACGATGCTTTTACAATAAGTGGGCCAGGTCCTCAGCTGACTGAAGTCAGTGAGGTTGTCAATGGAGCTCCCCTGATTTATGCTAGCTGGGAATCTTGCCAGTCCTTTTAACTTGGAGATTTACTATATATCGTTGATCTGTGGTGGCCATCAATTTAAAAAAAAAAAATTACATTTGTGAACAGTTACTATTAAGTGGCATATGAGCTACCAGATTTGTTTCACATTCTCAGAAAAAGGAAAAATAGGCAGTAGTGCAGACACCGGTCTCTTAAGAAATGAAGGTGTTTTACTGGGGATAAGCGTTCATTTAAATTTAAAGAGAGTGAGCCTGTTGTGCTCCTCAAAACAAGTCTCCAAAACTGAGATATTTTAAAATTATCTTAATTATTTCTGACCATCATGGGAAAGGAAAAAATCACTTTGCAGTGTTTGGCCATCCACAGGGTTTGGGAACCATACTTCCAAATGTCCATGCAGTGGTCAAAGAAAGAAAGAAAGAAATACCCTTGTGGCCCACTGTCCCTGCAAGTCAGAGGAAACATTTCCTAACTTTTCCTAAGTTATTATGGGCACCACATCACTTGCTAAATTCCTGCATAACCCAGAAGAATTACAGAACGCAGCAAAGGTAGGTCTCAACCTACTCTTTTGGACTTCTCATGAGCGTTACATTCATTACATTGCACTACTCCAAGGTCCATTGATAGATATGAGACAATAAAGACGTTTTCCCTTGTCTGGAAATAAAATGGCTGGTGATCTCTGTGCTGCTATCTGCACAACCACCAACATATGCTGAGCCCTGTTCTATAGGCTATCAAGCCAAATCACAGCTAGTTCCTTTCACTAGCAATTGAGGGGCTTTTATTTTCATCTTGAAAGAGTTGTAACCATTCCAATTTTTTACGCTGTTTTGGTTTTTTGCCTGGCCTTAACTTACAAAATAAATTCAAGGAAGTTCCTTAGGTGTCTAGCTTTTGGGAAAAAAAAATCCACCCACAAAAAAACTAGATTAATTTCTTGCCAGCTGCATAGCTGCATTTTCCTCTTTTCCCACAGTGTCATTTAAGTTAAGTTGTTACTCATGCTTTTTTATCATTTACTGAAAGTGTGTTTTGTGATAGTCTATTACTAACACAGCCATCATAGCTTTAAAAATCACAGTTTCACAGAAGCTTTTTTTTTTTTTTTGTGGATTAGAAAGGCTCAAAAATCAGGAAGTTAGCAGGCCAATATCAAGCCGAAGGTTGGCCATTCGTTTTGGGTAATATTAAATCATGACAAAACTCAAACATAAGGATCAAGGTTCAATTATAGACTATAAAGTAGTTTTAAAAGAGAAGATTTATATATTATTTTTCTAGCATATTAGTGCAGATTCTGTAAATTCTGAGAATATTTCAATCCCGAGGAACTGAGGACCCCTGCCCTAGCATATAAATTTGAACACAGTTATTCTCCAAATTACACTGTTAAAATGGCAGACATGGAGCATGGCTCTTACTTACTACATCTGGGTTTGTGTGCATGTGTGGATATATATGAACCTGAGTGTGCGTATAGACACATACACATTATGCAAAAAGACTGTATTACACATCATCTCAAAAATGGTTCAAAATGTTTCTAGACCAAAGATATTTTGTGTAAGCATGAGTGAGATGGAACGAGGAGGACTGACGATCTTCATTAGAGCTCTCGCTGGAGCGTGAAAAGCCCCAGTCACCAGCCCATCACAATGAATGGAGCCAATAAGCTGTTCCCATTCTGGCTTCTTTTACGCAGAGGACTAGAAAGCAAATGGGACAGCGATGACAAAAATAACTTTTTGTCACGTAAAGCGTCGACGCGTCTTCATTTTCAGATCAACATGCGACTAACATTTACACGGTGGTGCTACATTCCCTTGTCTGATCGTTATCCTCCTACTTATTCTCGTTTGTTAACTACCTACTTTATTTACTACATGGATATTTGCTACATCCTACATAAACAAAGTTTTGTTAAGAGTTAAATGACAATCACATAATTTCTAGATTTTCTGATAACAGTGTTGGCAGAACAAAGTACCCCAGGAGATCAAACTGCTATTTCATTTTGAAGCCTGTATTCCCAAATTTGGTTAATGTGGAGAAATGTGTCGAGTCTTCTGGCCAAGTGTGTACACATCAGTGACTAACAGAGCTCAGAACTGTGTTTAAGTGAACTTACCACCTTAAAATGTATTTACTCATGACTATAATTTACGTGTTAAATTTATTGGAGTTTTGGTTCCAATGTGACATACAATGTAAAAAATCAATATAGATTTGAGAGCTTTATAGTGCCCCTGGCAAATATGAATAGCACTTGATGAAAAGTGAAGGTTTTCACAGCACCTACGGTGCCACTGCATTGGAGTAATTAACACCACACGCTTCACAGATATTTATATCAATTCTTCACCAGCACACAGAACAGCTCTTTGTCAGAAATTCGGTACCGAGATGTCCTGCAAGGCTTTAGACACACTTTTATTATGAGCCCTTATTTTAAGGGATTTACAATTCTGACAGAAGTATTTCCCTGTGGGATAAAAGTTAGTATGCATGTTCTCAGAGCTGGAGGAATTTTTTCTTGTAAAAATTGGTTAACATTTTTTCCCTTAAGAAACGAGCAAATAAATAGTTTTCAGAGGTTTCTGCAACCATTAAAGTCACCTTAGAAAAATAAATAGATGCATCTTATAATACAAAATTTGGCAAGCTTTTCCTTTTTAATCTGGATGGTTGCATTTTGTGATTTAAAAATATTCTAATGTGAGCCTAAAAATTAACATTTAAAAGTGGTCTCTGTATAAGCACTGCAACTGCATTTTCATAACATTTTAACAGATTAAGGGATAAACTCTGGTGAAGACAATGAAGGAACCTTATCAAATGAGCATTTCACATAGACTTACCGTAGATTGGAATTAAGCCGTGCTAACGAATCCTGCCTCATTTGCATGGCCAAAACCTAATCCTAATGAAACTTCATGGTAGATAACTAACATGTTTTCTTCACGGTAACATTAGTTTGGTAATAAAACTGTGCCGGGTACCGATTCTGAATTACTGTGCCACAAATCATGCAACTTTGCTCTCCATGAAAGGGTATCCCAGGTAGAACCAAGCTATGTTTATGAATCAAGAGCTTAATGCAACTGTAGCCAAAACCAAATGCATCTGGCTTTCCTAGAGAGATATATTAGAGGATGGATTTGAGTTATGCTAATGAATCTGGATTTGTTAGCAGGGATCACATCTGATCCCTATGTAACACCGCAGGAGATTCATCAGCCACACTTTATTAAACTAAAAAAAACCCCCCTTAAATCCAGAAATTAAAAGACTATAAATTACTCCTCTATTACTGTAATACTGAAACAAACCAATATGATGCATTCAAATCCCACCCTCAACCCACAGAGTACTTCAGAGGCAAAACCCTCCAATGCCTTGAATTCAGATACTATGAATGTGTAAGGAGACATCCTGAAAGTTTGGTGTGTGAGTGGAGTGCGCACACCTCACACATATATTTAGGCATAAATGACATTTTTTTTAAAGTTTCTGTGGCAGTTAGAAGCAGAAGCCCATTACTAAGGCACATGATGATTTCATATAATGAAGACTTCCCTACAGTAATCAACGTTGCACCAAACATCTCTTCACATTTCTAAAACATAAGAACGTAATTCATAAAATCTTCTCCTTCTCTTCAGACGTGGGCCCAGCTGGTGTTTAACTCCTGTGGCTGCTTTAGCTTTTGCTGGCTAGGGTCAATCTCTTGGCTCAGGACAGACAAGTTTAATACACACTAGCAACACCCCTTGCCATTTTTGACACACCACTGGAAAACTCACACTCCAGAGATTGACAGGGGCTTGCTGGCAAAATGCCTCTTTCTAGTCAATTTGCATGTGCAGTTGTGGGTTTCACACATAATAATTTGGGAGTGTGTAAATTTTTAAAGCATTATTCCAGACAATATTTGAAAACATGGCTTTGCTTGATTATTAATGGTCAGGATGCTACTGCCTTCAAGTTAACTACCAGATTCTTAGCAAAATGCTTACTCCTTGGACAAACTGACAAACACGTTTTATCAAAGAAACAATTCTTTAAGGATATGTGAAAGTGATGGCTGACCAACTTAGCAATAAATTGGAGTAGGAAAAAAATCACAGATTCAAAGCAATTATTATTCGCTGGCATGTATTTTAAATTGTTAAAAATGTTTTTTTTTGGTGAGTTAGAAAAATAATGAGAGAAGACTGCAGAAAGTATTCCAGCCTACCCTAGAAAACAAATTAGTCAGCACAGCATCTGAAGTTCCTATTTCATATTCTAAAATATAAAACTATACCAACATTCTTTTCTTAAAAAGAAATGGATTTGTGCAGCGTGTTGATTTGCAATGTGCATGGCGAGTGCCTGTGTTAAATGGAGGGGCTTCTACCACATGCACACTAAAGCAGAAAAATTGAAGTACTCGTCAGATAACACAAACATAGATGTAACCATACATTGATTTTTTCTTTACAGTTCAGCAGTGTAAGTTTTATGAGATACAGCAACAAAACCATATCCAAGAAGTATTTGTCCAATGCACTTATTCGTTTAACCAAGAATGAAAAATTCATTTGTGAATTTTTACTTTTTACTCCAAAAAAGGTATATAAGACCGAACACACCTTTAATAAGTCCCTTCTCTTGCAAGGTTTTCAAGGAGGGTCTTCGGGAGATGAACTTCTTTAGTCTGCTTTTAACTCGGTTTCTGTCATTCGTGTCAGAGGCACTGTAGTTCAGTCTGAAAACTAAAGGAAATCAAAAGAAAAAGCTTCAGTGCAATGATATTTTTAAATTAATAGTAGTTTGCTCAAACATCCTTAGAAAATAATAGCCATAGCCATCCTAGCAAAATCATGCGGTAGGTCAGCAGCGTAGCTGGTTGGATACTACAAAATATCTGATTGATACTTTTGTGAATAAACACGATGAGTTCACTCTGCTGGTTATTCACCGAGTTATATTATTTATTGCCCATAAGTATTTGGATGGCGCCCAGTTTACTCATGAAATGTTCACGAATCCCACAAGTTTCACATGGATGATTTTTCAACTAAAATTCTGGACTCAAAGTGTGCTATGCACTATTAGCTATGTACTACTTGTTATGAGAAAGGATGGATGGTTACACCACTAGTGAAGGACTGAATTCTCTTGCCAAGATGGATTAAGCGTTATATATATATTTAATGCAGTTATAGAAAACATGGCTATATGCCATGAAATGTGTGCAAGATGCATTAATTTATGGAAAGAAAAGTATTCCCGTCCTAATGATTATATTTTATTATATTTAGGCATTTACCAAACTAAGAAACATTTTGAGCTCAATTTATTCCTGCTCTGTGTCAAAAAGACATAGAACCCAGCTGCAGAAAATCCCCTGGAGGAAGTTTAAAAGGCATAAATTTAACTTTTTCTCTGCTGAGATGCTAACAGGGCACCATCATAGCTATCAAAATAGGCAGGATTAGGAGGAAGGAGAAACTCAGCACTCAAGGCTGGATGCTACAGAAGCAGCAATGATGCCATGGGAAGACCTTCTCCAAACGTTTCCCTGAATATGCAGATTTTTAAAGTTTTCTGACAAATTACCTGAGTCTCACCACCCTTGAATAACCCTTATCCTGTGTCCGGGGCTCTCTCACCCTGCCCATTTTCCCAAATGCAGAGCAGAAAAATGGGACAGCCAGAGCTGTACAGCCTTCCCTGGCAAGGACCTCCAGCTGAGAGAGGGGTGGCTTCTGATTTTAAGGAAAGAATAACTTTCCATCTTCTCTGGAAAATAAATAAATAAATCGATCCACCAAAAGACTGTTCTCCACGAGCTGAACTTGCAGGAGTTGGTCCATTGTCCCACTGACAGAATTTCTAAATAGTGCCCTGGATAGTTTAGCTGCAGTTCCAGAGATGCTCCCTAAGCTCCCCATCCAGACTGAAACTCCGCTGTAACGCAATGATCTTCATATAGGGAAACCAAAGGGAGAGAGAGAGCAAAAAGAAAATTATCATCAATATTACTGGTCTGTTTTGTAGCAAGAAGTTTTGCATAAGTTATAAACAGCACCAGAACATTTAAAGGTGCAAAATTATAAAACAATGGCAAGCTAAAATAACTGGTTAAGCAACAGTAACAACCCTGGAATACTGTGGTTTACATTACAAATCTGATTTTAACAGCCAAACTTATAAAATGGTTTACGCTTTGCTGTTGTCAAGGGAGAAAAACTTGCCAAATTGTTCATTTTAAGTAAATAGAACATAGCCAATTAAGGAAAGCAATATTTAAACACATGCCTACAATGATCAGAGCATAGTTTGCTTCTGATTTCACTACCGATTTTAACAGAGGAGTGCTCCATTTTCCCACAGCACTAAAATGACCCCACACATACTTCCACAAACTAGTAATCACACAGGACAAATAAAAGGACACTTTACTGGAAAATACACAGCTTGGTATAATAATCCATCACTTATGAAAAATAGAATTCACATTTTTTTTAATGGTAGCATTCTTGGAGTGATGTATCATAGAATATAAAGATTAGCATTCAATTGATGGTTGGTGCTTTTTTAACATTATAGTGGAGGACTTTTTGTTCAAAATTGAGCAATCCTTGGCAGGGACAAGCTAAAATTCCAAGTCACTTGGCTGTGCTATAAAAAGAACAACAAATGGATGTTTCTAATTCTGCATCTTAATGGTACTTTGAAACAGTGAAGTGAATTGTATTTAGTTTGGGGACTCTCTTGTTGCTTGGGGTCATTCTGTCCATAGCGATGCATATTTAGGTTTGCTTTTCCTGCCTTATAGTGAAGCTTCCCCAGTGCAAATGGTGCAGGAGTGAAAACATCTCTGAAGTCACTTAAGATGCCTGCCACATTTCCCATTTTGTGGGACTCTGAAGCATCTTGTGCCCACTTGAACTACATGCTTAGCTCTAAGTATACACTAGATTTCTTAAGAGATTTTCACTGAAGTGAATGTGGTCATCCTGTGAATGTTAGGATAGGGGATCTATGACTTGACAGCGGGGTAAAGAACCCTCTGTTTAGAAAGATGTGTTAATCCAGCTGGAAGTCTTATACCTGAAACAGCAACTATGCTGTGAAAACTACATCTACAGGTAGGAATAATTATTGTCATGGATGCTTTTGCATGTTCTATGTTGAACTCTACAACACATAGCTAAAAACAACAGCAAAGGTAATTTTGATGAATTTCTTTTTTTATTCTATTAAACATGTGTGAGTCACCAGAGGGAAACTCCAAGCCTCCCAGAAATTCAAGGGTTTAGGTAGTATGTTCCAAACCCAAGCTTAGCCAGAAATATTCTTGCTGGGATCTCATTTAGAAATATTCCTTCTCTTGCCAAACCATGCTTCTCGCGATATCCCCACATTAAAATGACTTCTCTATTATATTTGGAAATATAAAGAGGACCAAATGTTACTTCCAAGAGAAAAAAAAAAAAAGTAATAATAAAACTCAAAAACCACAATAAATATTTTTTGGAGTACCTTCCTTTTTAAATTTCAGGTTCTGGATTTGGCCAGAAGAATCCTTCATGAAAGAGAGCTGGCAAACATCAAACAACATAAAAAAGTGGAAAACAGTTCCATACAGAAGCAAAATAGGACACTTAAGGATCTAAGTATAAAAGAATAGGAAATAAAATCTACTGCTTGTTCTACTCTATATTCCCTGGCATAAACAGCATAGGTGTGTCATTTGATTCATTCTATTGAATAAACTCATATCTTCAATTTCTGGAGATACTTACACTGACATATCCACACAGATGCTTCGAAACCAACACAGCACAGAAGGGTAATTCCCCTCCCTTTGCACAGACTCGTCAGTTAAGGATTTCTTATATTGCACTAACAGCTTCTGAGACAGAAAAAGGAAACACGCTTGTTCTTGTTGGGCTAGGGCCTTTTACAGTACACATACAGGGGAACCCAACAGAGGTCAATATTATGCTAAATTTCTTCTGCTAGCTCAAGTGGCTGCGAGGACACTTCCATCCAACAGCAAAGATAGAACCTGAATACTGGCTGATTTTCACATTTGGCTGGAAATAAAGTTGGACCTTCAGAGCTAGAAAAGCATTTCTGATGACTTTGGTTGCTTTATTAGGTGTCTATTTATTCCATAGGTGAGAAAGGTATTAGTGGCAAGATCTTTTCCTCAGATAATTTGCTCTAGAATTAAGCTATTTTAAAGCACAACAGGGAACATTAGGGAAGTGTAACACAGATTGAGTACAAAAAGAAAATAGTACAAACACACCATTAGGCATAAAAAAAAGGAACACATCTTTGGCCCTTAACGTTGGATAACCCTGTAATAACATCAGCTGAATTAGGAAGGATAACTACAGACAAAATTCTCTGCAAATAACTGCACCAAGAAAAAAACGATCTGTCTTTTTTGGGGCCTATATAAATCTTCTAAATACTTATTCAATGCCACAACTCTAGCCTTAATGTTCCTAAAAATGTATAAAAAAACAGGACTATCATGCAAAACCACAAAATAAAGTCTGTACAAGAACTGTTACACAAGAAGACAGGTGGAAGGAAAGAATTAATGTGTTACCTCTGAATCACACAGTTCTGCAGAAATAGTACCATTGGAGTCAATGGATGTTTTGAGACGGACAGATGAGGAATCGCTTGCTATAATTTAATGCACTAAATTGTATATATGGTGCAATGAGAACAAACATTATAATTCAAGAAGGAAAAAGCAGTGGCTAACATATTGGCAAGATAAAGTTACAAAAGCCTTTCTCCAGGGTTTTGGCATGGCCACAACTAAAAGAACCAGGCAAGGCTCAAACCTTTTCAGAGCGAGGGTCAAAATTTTTACGTCATTAGTTCCTGTGAATTTAGTCATGTACCTAGACAATATATTTCTAGCAGACTCTTTTTCCTGGGTGTGATGTACTGGGCAGAGCCTGAATGATTCAAAAAGTAAAATGTTTTAATATGTTCTAAACAGCTCCATATTTTATTGGCAAGATTTTGTAACTCCATATAACGTGATCTCACATTCCTTCCAATGACTTTTATTTCACTCTTCATTTACGAAACATTTATACATAATCCCAAAGGTTCACCTATGATTAATTCCTGCCAGGTACAGTATATCTGAACACTTCTAACGTGTTGAAAGCACTGGTTTTTGAAGAACTATCCATTAATGACTTTCAGAACAGTGACAATGGATATTGACAGTGCTTGTCAGGCTAAAGCGCTATTGATTGTCTCACATCATGTGTATAGCAAAACCAATTTCTTCCAAGTACCTCTTCCTAACTGAAATACATTATTACGGTGCCTCTCTGTTTATTATAACACCCAAAATTATTGCATGTAATTCATTTGGATGGAAAGGGCTCATACTGAATGAAGAGCAGCAGTGGGAGTGGATAAGGCATTAAGAGATTCCCAAAGCTTTACATTATTGCCTTCTCTTCCATTAGTTTTATTCTGCAGGAAGAAGCCCCACAACTAGTCTGGGCTGTGTGAATTTTTTTTTTTAATAACCTTGAAGACTTCAAAATTTCAGGAAGTTCTTAGAAATTGAGATGACTTGTAGTATAATGCTAACACCCATATACTGAGATTTAATAATGCTTTTCCCAAGTAATACTAAAAGTGACAAGCTTGACCATTCGAAATATAGAATACACTGATCAAAATCCTAGTTACAACTTTCTTAAAATACATATGAACAGATCTATGGACTTAACTGTGATCTCTGACGTCTTTAATAACTTTCTTAGGTGCTTTACAGACTCACATCCAGAGTCCTCAGCAGCATCTTGCAAGACTGAATCAAAGCTGAGATGACAAAATGGGAGATAGGAGTAGGTCTCTATGACTTTGGATAACAAAAGTGCCAGTCTAACAGCAGAACTATCACATATGTGTGAAAATATTAATTTAAAGGAATTAATTAGTTAATTAATTAATTTCAAATAACGGGAAAGCTTAATTGCTATGTGTCTCATTCTTCTGAAGAAGTAGATCTTAACATGCAGAGGCGTATGACTGTGCCTACATTCCAGGAGACACTGTAATTTAAGAATATATGACTCATGACTTTAAATTTTATTGGATTTCACTTGAACTCAGAACTCAACATTAGTGCAGATTTTTTTGGCCTGCAGTGGAAGTGTAACTGCTGCTTGTCCTTTAAGGAAGGAGAAGCATGCATTATCGCCTGTATAAATAAGAGGTCAGTTTTTCAACCAGCACCAAAGTTTTGAGAGTGGCAAACCCAAGTCCCTGCCTCCTTCCTTTCCTTTGTAATGCTCTGAGATTAAGTCAATAAAGTCTGCTCACGATGGATAAAGAATTCACATCTCCTACTTTATTGAGCTAAACACTTTTGTCAGTCATCCTATTTTACCCCTTAGTGAAATTCCTGGGCAGGTCTCACGAGTTATCCCCACACTGTAATTACGATATCTTATTTGCAAAAGAGTAAAACGAGAGACGGAAACATGGTCTGCTTAAAGGCATTACGCAAATGATTGGTGGGGAAAACACAGGAATTGGGCATGACCCCTAATCCCTACGTTTATGATAAGCTTTAAAATTGCAGGTTGTATGACTACAGAGCATAGACCCAAGAACTGCAGCATCAGGTAACAAAAGAGGTATCGCTGGCCAGGAGACGCTGGGAAGATTTTGTTTATATGGGCGCCAAAGGACCTGAAGTCATTCAGGTTTATGGTCTTAAAACAGATATTTGCCACAGCAAGTATATCTGCATTTACGAATGTTTATGCAGCAAGCTTAGAAATAAACAATAGGAAAAAGAAAACAGTGATTATATAGCACGAATAATTTTTCTGTAATATGACAGCCTAACAACTTAAGTGCTCAGTAGTGTCATTACACTTTGTGAAATTTGTGTGCATTAGCAGTAAAAATTCAATAAAATGACTATATAATTCATATTTTGCCTCATGCTGTGACTCATATAAACTTTTTAAAAAATTTTGTTCCCCACTAATAATAAATGGAATTAAATGAATAGTGTGTTAAATATCACTACATGCTTGCATTGTGAAACAAACTGGCACTCCCCACACAGCTTTGCTTAGTGGTATTTGTACCATAAATATTTAGAAAATCAAAGCAATATTTCTGAGTATGTATTGAATTTATAAAGGAAGACCATGCCAAACTTACCTGATACCTTTGTTTAATAAAATAAATGGGTTTTTTTAGAAAAGGAAAATGCAATAAACCAAATCTTGGACTTCAGCCGCGTACTTGATATGATGCCAAATGGAAAATTATTAGTTAAACTAGAGAAGATGGAGAGAATTAAAATAATAACTGTGAAGTGACTAAATAAGGTATTAAAATGAGCTTTGTTGAAAGGAGAACTACTGTATTGAAGAAAAGTTACCAGTGCAAGTCCTTAAATATTCTTGGAACTGATCTTTGTGTTTTCATTAATGACTTCAAGAGAAAAAGTAGGAGCATTCAAAAATTACTTGGTGACTCAAGACTGGGAAACGGCATCAGTTCAGACAAGAATCAGGGTAGCAGACAAAACGTTAGTGACTTTGAGACTGGAAGCTGAAGAAACCAGATTAGACCTAATACTGCCCAACGCATGGTCAGAGAAGGATTAATACAAAATATTGCTCTCTTATGAGTGTGTAAGCTTAGACACTCGTGTGTCTGAGATGGGAATTCATGCCAGGAAAGGTGCAGGCAGTGGCCGTGAGAAGTACGGGCTGCTGAGCTTTTGCAAGCAGACGGGGAGCTTGGCATATTTTGCCAGCTATAAAATGGCTGAGAAAGGCTGTAATTGTTCTCTACGAATTTGCTGGTGGGGGTGGGAAAAGGAGCAGGAGACGAGAAGAGGACAGCAGGGAGGGAGAAGAGCTGTTTAAACTGAAGAACAATGTTGGCACAAGAATAAATGAGTATAAACTGGCCATAATACGAAGTTCTAAAACACCCTTTCAAAGAAGTCGTGGTGGCAAATAAAACTAAAAGAATTTAAGATGAAGCTTAATAATTTATGAAAGGGGACGCAGAACACGGTACCTTGTGACAGGAGGGACTGGACTAGATCACCCAGAACACGCCAAGCCTTTCTTCCCACAATTTTTTTGGTATTGTCACAATATTAGAAATGCTATTATACACACTTAACTTGAATATAAAAACCACAATGCCAGAAATCAATGAGTTCATTTTATTCATACAGTATGACCAGTTTAGGTTCATCTAATGTAAAACATGTGGGACTTGGATGAAATCTGCTGCAGTACAAAAAGTCAGACTATTCAGGCTCTAGGAAGAGTACAATGTGTTTGGGAAGGGGAAACTGGTCGCTCTGAGTCCACGTCAGAGATTAGGACTCTTGACACAGTCTCTTTGCAAAAAGCTGCAGTCTTTTACCCCCCTTGCACTGAGGAGGGCAGTTTTGTATGAGCACAGATCACTGAGGACTCATCTGATCTCGAGCCTTCTTCGGCAGCCCCTTTCTATACATCTGCAGGTAAAGAGTGACCTAACTACAGATGAATATGAGCAAAAGTCAGGAGTGTGATGGAGATGCTTTTCGCATTTGGTGTGCTTCTCTCCTTTAGAGAGGGTTGCTAAAATTCCCAGAAAAATACTCAATAACTTGGATGGTCTAACACACAGAAGTTGAAGAGTGGCCCTGCCCCTCACTGCTTGGGTGATTCAGGGCTGCCCTGCTCCAGTGTTTCCAGCCATACAGTCTCATCCCACTCATATAAAATACAATAGATATAGAGGACAAAAAAAGGCAATATTTGAATTAATTGGTTGTCAGATGACATATATGATATAAAAAGAAAACACACATGCAATTAAAGGTTGAGGAAGACAGAGCAAGGAACTGAAGACTATTTCCAGATCGAGTTGAACAAGTAATTTACAAGTAATGCATTCAGGGTGTTTTAGAATATGGAGTTCTGTCTGTTTTCTTCTGTTGTGGAATATATGTCAATAACTTCCAAGTCTTTAAGCTTACCTCCTGACTTAATGAGTCTAAAAAAAAACCCCTTTTCAACCTTTTGCAAATAATATGAATAGTCATCATTTACATTAAATTGCTCAGACAAAGGGATAAGAAAATTATATGGTTCCTTTTTCTACCAGGAGCACCAGATAGACTGTTATGCCAAAAGAAAACCCTTCTGAGTGGCGGAGTACTGCTGGCCATGTGTGCACTTTTAACTTCAAAACCTACATACAATTCTGCCTTATGCTTTGGAAAACAAACTAATTATCTGTAAAGAACACGGGAGAATTGGCATAGCTGTATTTATATCACCCTTGTTAAGAGTCATACAAATGATTCATATATTTAAAATTAGACATGCACTTGGATACCTTGTTGAATCTTTTATTCAGATCCAATCTTATGGGACCTTTCCAGAAAGAATACACCAAAGATTTTTCTTTTTTTTAAGACTCTCATGAATTATATTTTGCACTTTTAAATTTAAAAAAGTAAATTATTCTAAAATTTATTTATTTTCACTGCACTCAGCCTCCAATTATATTCATAACCTTATATTTTTTGACCCATGATGAACTTCTAATGCTTCTCATACAAAAAAAAAAGGATAGAACAAATTCATAGGGCATAAGGTATGAAAACCAACATGTTAAAATTGCTTATTTCAATGAAAAACAGTTATGACATTCATCTGTATATTTCTTGTCTCAAACCACAAGTTCCTGTATATTTTTCTCATTTAATACAGTAAGTTCAGTACTTTCCAATGAACGTAGATGTGATATTTTATGAAGAAAGGCACACCCATTATCTTTAAAGTAATCAAAAAATATCAGTCAAAGATCTGAAATCCATTTGCAGTACTCTGTTTATATGTCGACTCTACTTTATCAAATTATCCCTACCTCAATGAAATCATTAGGGTAAGTATAACTGAATAAAAGATCACCCGTGAGCTCATTTTTAAAAAGAATAAGTCGACGGATTTAAGAATACTTTTTACTTCTTACCTTAAGTGAAATTTCTGGTAACAATCTCCAATACCTGTAGTCACATAAATGTTAACCTTAGAAAAAGGGACCTTAACTGCCACCAACGTCATTTTACGTTTCTATACAAATGATTTCTATTTGTTAAAACACAGTTGTTTTTCAAACTTTTTGGCAATTACAGCTCTTTTTTTACAAGTTAGGGGGAGAGCAGCACTGTGAGGACACAGGAAAGACTTCAATTAAAGGTGCTTTAGGATCTGCATAAAATAAACATTAAAACATGAAGCAGATCAAATGGAGGCTATAGCTTCGGTGTGAGCTTACCCTACAGAGGCTGTCAGTGGGAGAAGGTGCCTTGTGAGATATGCTGTGGGTCAACACCTTTTTTGGGCTAAGACAGAGTAATTACAGGAGGAAAAGGAAAGCCCAGAATGAAGCTGCTGGTATGTTTTGCCACATATTAAGTTATAATACTTTATGTTCTAAATTTGACTGCTTACATGAAAGCCCTGATTCCAATGTGTTACTTAAGTAAGGTGTGGGGTTTTTTAGCATTGACTTAATCAGAACTCGGTCTTCTAATGAAGATCAGTTCATACAGTTCAGTTGTGTAACAGCAGATAGAAACTATACGTTGCCCTCTCTCTCCCTGATGCTACCAAGCACAGTTTTGGCCAAGGGGCAAGGCGGTCTAGGAACATCTCTTCTGGCTTTCTGCAGTACCTACCCACTCTCCCTACCATCTGATGGTGGCTCCTTCTCATCACAGAGGCAGCATGAGGGCAAGATCTGGGTCGGTACAGTTAAGACATGAGGCTCGATGTCCGGATGGAGACCGGTGACGAGTGGTGTCCCTCAGGGGTCCGTACTGGGACCGGTGCTGTTTAATGTTTTCATCAATGACTTAGACAGCGAGATCAAGTGCACCCTCAGCAAGTTTGCAGATGACACCAAGCTGAGTGGTGCGGTTGACACACCAGAAGGACGGGATGTCATCCAGAGAGACCTGGACAGGCTAGAGAGGTGGGCCTGTGGGAACTTCATGAGGTTCAAC
>NW_009260274.1:3514294-3552668 GCF_000687185.1 Egretta garzetta | reverse complement strand
AGAAGCGTGGCCAGCAGGTCGAGGGAGGTGATTCTGCCCCTCTACTCTGCTCTGGTGAGACCTCACCTAGAGTACTGCGTCCAGCTCTGGAGCCCTCAGCACAAGAAGGACATGGAAGTGTTGGAGCAGGTCCAGAGGAGGGCCACAAGAATGATCCGAGGGCTGGAGCACCTCTCCTATGAGGACAGGCTGAGGGAGTTGGGCTTGTTCAGCTTGGAGAAGAGAAGGCTGCGGGGAGACCTGATTACGGCCTTTCAATACCTAAAGGGGGCCTATAGGAAAGATGAGGAAAATCTTTTTAGTAGGGCCAGCAGTGACAAGACAAGGGGTAATGGTTTTAAACTAAACCAGGGTAGGTTTAGACTAGATCTAAGGAAGAAATTCTTTCCAATGAGGGTGGTGAAACACTGGAACAGGTTGCCCAGAGAGGTAGTGGAGGCCCCATCCCTGGAAGCATTCAAGGCCAGGTTGGACGGGGCTCTGAGCAACCTGATCTAGTTAGCGGTGTCCCTGCTCCTGCAGGGGGGTTGGGCTAGATGACCTCTAGGGGTCCCTTCCAACCCAAAACATTCTATGATTCTATGATTTTATGTGGTCAGCTGAAGGCATGAGTAACTGGGACTCCAGAAATGAGCATGTCCTACACTGTTAGTGCAATGAGTTTGCTGCAACAGGTAGCTGGGGCCCCAAGTCTGCCTAGCCCTTGCGTGGGGGCTTGGAGGGGGAGACCTCCAGAGGCACTGCAGGGCATGCGGTGACAGTTCGTACTCCATCCAGTCTCCAGAACAGCTGCACTGGAACAAGCTGCCTGAGCAGTCAAATAATTACTATATATCATGATCTTTTCCTGAAATAAAATCAGGCCAGTCATCGCAACAACTTTGAGACACTTCAGTCAGCTACATGTGCGGTATGCATGGGTGCACTGACCCTACCCCTGACCAGCCACGGTTAAAACTCAGACAAAATGTTAAAAAGATACTATAGAAGACTGTTTTAGTTTTAAAATTAATGTTCCAGCTGACAAACTGCACAGGGACTTAACCTACTTTAGAACATATTTAATAGCATAATTTAGTCTCTAAAAAGAAAAGCAAAATAACTAATGATGGACAAATTTAGAGGTCGAATCTAGTTCAGATAAACATTCAAAAGTTCACATGTTTAACCAAACCTTATCTTGTCCATGAAAAGCCTCAACTGAAGAGCCCTACCAAATATAAGCAAAGCACAGAAGATTGCGGAATCTTTTCCTTACAGAAGGAAAACTATTATCAGGAACCAGCACCTTATTGCAGCACTCACGTGTTAAGCAGTTAAGCATCAAAGCAAAATCAAAACATTTTCTGAAAACTGCTTCATGGAAGTAGCAATATTTGGACGAAATCCAATACAGAGAAAAGAAAATAATATTAAGGGGAAAGATAATACAAATGCAATTAGACTATCAACCAATAAAACTTAATCTATGCTTGATAGTTGAAACCTTCCAAGCTTAGAGAGAATAAGGAAACCAGAGATCAGAGGACTCTGCCTTTTGAAGTCTTGCTGTCCAGATCCTGGGGACCATTATCTAGCTGAGTATTTTAAAGACATTATGAATATTCTGTCACAGAATTAGAAAGCTTTATTATTATGAATGACCTGTAACTCGAGCAGGGACAGCTACAGATGAATTCCAAGTATGCAATTGTTTGGAAAAGGTGAATTCTGCTAACGTAGTTTTCTGGGCTAAAACCTGCAAAATAAATGTTGTGTTTTCAAAGAACATTTTCATTGTGGATTATTAATAACAGAAAGGATAACTCCAATGGATCCTCTGCATCCTCGCATTCACCAATTACAAATGATTTTTTAAAAGGTGTATGAGATGAGACCACTGCTGTGTCTGGCCTGGCACTGTTTCTCATGCAGCAGAAAATATCTGCTACAGTACCCCAGAGGAAAGCAAAAGTCAGAGAAAGGATACAACAAACCAGTGGTACCTCAGGATCCTTTCAATTACTTTCTCTTTCCCAATGTCACCACCTTGACTCCTCTCTTCCTAGGCCTGTCCCTCACCTCTTCTGCTGTCTCCATCCCTCAAGGCACTTGGGCAATGAACAGAAAAATTTACTTTTCTCATAAATAAACCCCAAATTCAAACTGCCAGATACCCCAAATCTGAAACCTAGCAAAAGATTTTTTTAAGCAAGACTTAAACTTTCAGTTCAGAAATGGCTAAAGTGTAACTTACATTAAGAGCAAAGTTGCAAAAATAAATCAAGTATCTCCCTGTTTGTAATTGTGCCTCAATATCAGTACTATCCTTGATCCATCATACTCAGTGATCTTCAGATAACATTTACAACAATTCAGGTATTACAGTATTTTAATTATTTCTCCATTAATTTTTAGTGCTGTCTTCCGATTTTCATTCAAACACATCAACTAAAACACCTTCATATGAAGAAAGGAAGGTAGGAGCATTAGAGCACCCTAAAATAATCATCTTTAATTTTACATAGTTGAGAAAAATATTATATGTATGTTTTCACATAAAAATATATACAAAGGTTATTTTGCAGGAACAGAACTTCTTAACTTCTTGGAAACCATAGCAATGAGACAAAGATTCTGATTTAAGTGAGCATATCTACAGCTCGCATAGAAGACAGTCAAAGAGTGATCTTGAGATCATCACCCACACTACTTAATTTTTAGTGAAGTCTCTAGTCCTTCCAGCTATTTCTACCCAAGATAAAACCTAGGGACTGTTCAGGAGCCAGTTTACTCCAGAGACTTCTCTCCAAAGGTATTATGGCCAAGACAGAACCAAGTTTCTTTGCCTCTGCTTTACTCTGCCCTTTAACTCTTACCCCAGAAGGCACTTTACCTTCAAGCATAATATTCCACATCTACATATCAGACACATTCACCACAATTTTTTAAAAGCACCAGGGCCATCAATTTCTGTCAGACACACACCACCAGGCATCACAAGGTGACCAAAGAAGTTCTGAGGAAAAGCTTTGTCTGATTAAGACACAGCCAGTCTGTCCTAGAAAGAGCGAGCACAGAGCGATGTGGATGCAAGCCACATGTTCCTGCACCTTAAATTAAGTCTTTTATTATAGATACCCACCAAGCTAAAGGTTAGCTTGCTCTGATTTATGTTATTGTACCTCAAAGACTGCTAAATGGCAAATGATCCAATCTGCATCTGGCTGTTCTCCTTTTCTGGCCTGCCTATATCTGGCCACCTTCCCTTGGGCTCTGGGCCCTTGGACTGGAGTATAACCTTCTTCAGCAAAAGTATTTATAAACCATATTATCACTATGATCACATATATGCAACATATATGAACTATAAAGCTTTACATGTAGGGACATACTCTCTCTAGCAGGGCTTCATACCTGCATGCTTTTTAAACTATTTCTGTGTTCTGGACAAGATATCTTCATGAACGTAATGACGATAGGCCTTTCTTTCCTCTCCGACGTTTCTTTTTTAAGTGTGTAAGGACTGAAGTATTTTAAATTGTTTTAATTTATTTTAAATGTGATGTTTAAGAAGAGTTGCTCAGTTTGATAAGAATGTTCATTTTCCATACAAATTGAATACCTTTAAAATTAATTGCAAAACCTGTTATCACATGTAGGAACACATTTTATATTCTATAAAAAGGCTTAAGGCAGGCTCACTCTGTTTTTCATGGTGAGCCCACTGGTTGCAAAAGATTAAAGGACAGCAGCATCTACATGTTCTGGTTGTTTTCTTTTTATCTCTAAAAAAGTGGCCATGAAACAGGTAAATGCAATCCCTAGGCTGTATCAGGAGAGTCATTTCCACATGGAAGAGTGACTTCCACTTCCCACAGCTGTGGGAAGACCTTGCCTTGAACATCCATGTGGAAGAAATATGGACTGAAACTTGGGGCAGATTCAGAAAAGGGCTATTTGAGATGATCAGGAAAAAGAGCAGCAGCCTATCGTAGGAAAGATGACGACAAATGTTGGTTGGCTGAGTCTACCAAACCAAGCAGGAGAAGGAGTAAGGCCGCTGTCTGTAACTCTATTTGAGGTGGTACACCTGAGACAGAAAGGAACTGCTGAAAATGAAGAGCTAGCTAAATGCTGACACAAGAGCACATTCTTACCACAAGTCCATTTAGGCTGAAAATTAGAACGCTTTCAGCTTGAAAACTGAAGTTTTGGAACATTCTTCCAGCATGAGCTGAGGGGCAAAAGCATTACTACTGAATTTCATTAATTATGAAAGGAATCAAATGAGGTAGTTGTTTTCAAGAACTGGGGAATTGATTCAATGCTACAAAAAGTCTGTCTGAGGCAGATAATGCTATGTTACACTTTTCAATAACAGTAACGCAAGTGAATTCCTCTTGGGTGAATCCTGGGCACAGTTAAGACAATGGCCAATGGAATTAATTAAATGGAGCCAAATATCCTTGGTGGTGAGGGGAGCTGCTCATATGTCATAGCGTTCTCTTCACCATCAATATTTAAAGCCAACTAGTTGGAACCTTTTCCTTAATTGAGAAACAATACAGCATTTAACCCTTCGGTGGTATTCCACCCTTTGGCTTTCAGAGGCACGATCTGTTTATCTGGCATGTCAGCAGGCAGCTGGTGGAACAAATAGGAGATCCTACAAAGCACATTTCTTTTTAAAGCACTAATACGCTCCATCCCAGAGACAGTACTGTGCTTTCATCTGTTAAGTTGGTCTTTAAATATTTGGGATTGAGGTTGTAATTTAAATTAAATACACCCTCCAGCCTGGAAGGTAGAAACATTTAAATGATTTCACCATGGGGAACAAGGTGAGTCTGGGCAGTAGGTATTCCTATCTAGAGTCTGATTTACAGTCTCTCTAACTGAGCTTAATTTAGACCCTTATAACCTAAAAACCTCCTTATTTCTCTCACATTCTTACCAAAGTACCAGGAGGATTGCATCTGGATTAGTTATAAATAGTAGTGAAGCCTCAGAATACAGTGCAGTGTGAGAATCATTTTTTCTGGCTACAAACTTGCAATCAGGGTAGTCATTTCAGTAATTACCACGAGAGGCTTCAGAATTAGGCTCACGGGAGTGATGGAAAGCTGGCTCTTCCTTCCCAAAGAACAAAGCTCAGCAAATCCTTCTCACTCCATCTAGGTCTGACCTCTCTCCAAAGGCAGTAGTCTAAAATACTTCCTGTTGCAGTGAGAATGCCTGCATCTATTTAGGTGTTATCAGTTGTCAGCCTATATTCTTTCCCTGGGGAGGCAAAATACGGAGGTGTACAAAAATGGAGATATACTGACAACGCAGGTGATGGAGGGTCAAGCGGATGTAATCGTCTGCATCGCCTATTGCTTTAAACTATAAAAGTAATGACATTTTGCCCAATACACATCACACTTTAGTTTTACTTCCCGGTGTAAACAAAGATCTACTTAGTAAGGAATGAAGAGGCAGCACCAAACCAGAGACATGTTGGATAGTTGGGCTTAAAAGTGATAGAGTCAGAGTAAATATCTTCCTCGTATCACAGGAGTCTCCCTCACTCTTAGTACACGGAAGGGGCACCATTGCTTGACTCCAATAATCCCTCAAATGCTGATAATTTCTTTGTGATTGCTTTTTCTGAAGCAAGTGTGAGTTTGAAATAACCACTACACATTTATCCAAAACATAGTTTTCTTGAACACTCTGTCAGTATGTGCAGTTCGGTAGGAAGAAACTTAAAGTAATCCGTGGCTCTCCAGTCTCTACTTGCCTCCATATCAAATTTATCTTGAGTGCACATGTAGGAGTTTATTTTGTTAAGAAAAATATATGGTGTCTCTCTCTTCTTTGTAACAAAGAAGAAATATGGATTTGTAACCCTTTTTTTTTTTTCTTTAAACTTAAGTCCTTCAATAGTGTTTTGAACAAACCTAAAGAGATTTTAAGACAGACATTTTGTATTATAACATTCCCATGGGTCGTATGTATGATCGTCTTTACTAAAGCTCCTTTCAGTCCCAGTTGAATAAATATGCATTTTATTTCACTAATCTTGAAACAACAGGAATAAAGTTTACCCAGGTCTTTTATACCTCAGAGAACAAAACAAATACTACAAATCTTTAGAGAGAAAGGATATACAAAAGGGCTTGAGGTGAATGTTTCAAAGCAAATACTCTTTAAACGATGTGCAAATTATTTCAGCACTTGAACATGATTTATGAAAGGGGATTAGTCCACTGAAACAAGAACCCAGTTTAAACTGTTGGGTTTCAAAGTCAAAGATGAGAAGCGTTTGCTGGAAAAGGCAGAAGAAACCGGATAGTAATCTATAGTGAGGATTTCTGATTGATTTTCTTTAACTAACTCAATCTTACATTAGCTATCACTGTCATTCATACTTAACTGTGGTGGGCAGTATAAAATACCTTCTTTTATGATATAATTCTCCATAAAAATGAAGTATGCAATAGTGATAATTAAGTAATAATGAGGTAATTAATAACTCGGTGACTAGCTCCCTATTTACTAGTATGCTCCATAAATGAGCACGAGGAATATGAAACAATTAAAGATTATCCAAGCTCAAACAGATAACTTTTCCAGAGTTGTGTGTCAGTGAGCAGACCAATGAGTCACAGGTCACATTTATAATAATACATTATGTTATATTGTAATATTCCCACATACTCTTCACGTAATGGGTAAGAGCTACTCTTAAGTACTATAAAAATGATCACTTTTATGTAATTGTAAAGATTAATAAGTGAGCTAACTTCTCATGGTTCTATAATGACCCTGCTGTTCTAGTAGGTAAAGGAAAATTTAATGATCCTGCTCAGATATGATTAATATCTAACTTTTTCCTGACTAAAAATCTGGACTTGGTTCAATAAAAATGAATTAAGTGAACATGCACTGATTTCCCTGCCAAACGTTTATATGGAAGTTGGTTATGCCCAATTTAAAAATATGCTTTTTCAACCCAAATAGTAAACTCTGGAAGGATTTTGGAAAGTGAAGTAGAAATAAAACAAAGAATTAAGGAAACATTATATTATAATTGATGGAAACAGGATATTCAAATTCAGGAAAAATCCATTTTTTTATGAGAACTAGTCACAGCCAGTTATGAATTTGGGCGCAACATAATCTCCTATTATCAGTGACACAATTTGTTTCTGAATTTGGCACGTTTTGCTTCCAAAATGCCAATATTATTACTTCATTGTTGCTGAATCAATATTTTTCTAAGCTTTAAGCAAAGAGCATACCTATCATACGTGTTGCAGAGAAACATAAGAATAAAAATATGTCAAAAAAATTAAGTTTAGTCCCTAAAGTCCAAACGAATGCTCCCACCCTCCATAAACACCATGCTGCATTTTTTTTTTTGTGGGGTTTTTCAGTATCTGAAGCTGACTGCATTCCTGTTGATGCAATAAAACTAAATGCCACAAACATACAAGCTGTAGAGTGACAAAATTAACATTGCAGTAGGAAGCTGCATATTTGCAGATAGCTTTCATTTTGCTTTCTGTTTTAATTGTTGTCATTGGTAGTGTTGCACTAATATACATTATTACTTTATATTTCTTGGGTTTATTAAAAGTAATAAAACTGACCTATACATAATGCTAACGTTGTAACGGAATAATACTCCCTAAATAGCAGCCATTTGGCTTTGAACTTCACATCTAGCTAAAATAAACGGGCTGGGAAGGGGAAAGAATTCAGACCTCGTCAGAGCTAACAAAGAAATGGAGTGATTTCCCACTTCTGCTGCTATAATTAGCCCCCTTATCACAGAGGTAACCCTACGTGGGTGAAGGACTCCCTTTGCTACCGCAGAATCCGGCCCTCGACAAGTTTGGCTGAGCCAGTAAAACCTCTCACTGCACCCCAAGATGTGGTCTCCCAACCTACCGGCCCCTTCACGTGCTAAAAAGGAAGAGAGAAAAATCACACAGGCTCCTCTCGCAGCGCTGCCTGTAATTAGGTGGCCTTTTTCTAGGAACACTAAATGATGCTTTCAACAAAATAAGTTTCTGGCTTTTTTTTTTTTCCTCCTGCTATTACGCAGCTGAAGCCGTGCAAATCCGTGTGTTTGTGCCCTGGGAACCATCCCTTCCCTCTGCAGAGAAACAATAGCCTCAGCAAGGCGGCGTTTGCCACAGAAATACCCAGTCGCGTGTGGGGGGACAAACCTTAAACCCTTGAGCGAGCCCTCAGAAGAAGCTTTAACCAGGGAAGGAGCAAGCACCATGCAGAGCCAGAAAGGGTTAAAGCTCCTCTGTCTTCTCCAGTTCTTCCATCCCGTCCACTGAGAGACCAAAATGGGGTTTTGCTGCTGTTCCCCCCGCTACGCACACATTGGACAGGCTTAATCATCTAACAAACTGCATTCAGAAACGATTCTGGATGGTTTAGTAATTACTTAGGAATATTTATATGCCATGCTTCGAGTTTCAGAATTCAGCCTTCTAAAGTAAAGAAAAGTGAATGAAATGAGAAAAGCAACTTCAGGCAATTTTGAAGCACACACAGAGTCCTTGGCTAAATCCTAGGGACGGGGTGGCCTGACTTAAATTGTGTCTTTTAAGAAACCAAAGCAGATTTCAGAGCCCCAATGGCTTTGTAGCAAATACCTCTGAAAGCCAATCAAAATTATGATCCTGAAATTATTATTTTTTTCTTGATTAAAAAGGTGCTAGGAGGCACATTCCCAGCCACTGTCCTGCAGCCGTTCCCCAGGGAAGCATGCAAGGGCTGTGGCATCCCAGAACAAGGCATCGCATTTTGGGACTAAAAAGACCCATCGCTCCCTGTTGAAAGTGCAAGAGGAATTTAGGTAAGGAAAATATCATTATTTGAGTTGGCCGGTGGCCAGGGTGCCGGGGCTAAGACCCCGGTCCTAACGAAGAGCGGAAAGGAATCCCAAGCCTGCTGTTTAATATGCATGACATGTCGGCTTTGCTGTCAACTTTTCCTTCCACCCCCTGCTTTTGTCCGCTTTTTCCACCTGTTGCAACTTGTCCTTATTCAGGCTGAGAGCTGGAATTGCCTTACTTCGATGTCGCATTGTGTCTGGCACAATGACGCCCGGATCCCCGACTACTCTTATTGAGACGCTAAAGCGATCATGAGAAACAATAATACTGCACAGCTCATCCAGACTTTCCTTTTCACATAAATATATATGTATAAAAAACAAAAAATATATGTTTTTTTTTTTTTAAATCTTGATGCCCTGGTTGCGGCTCCCCAAGCTAGAATTCAAATATGGAGGAGATTTTCCAGGTTCTGTCGTCGCAGGGCTGCATGACTAACCACCAGGCTTTAAGTAAAGTGTTCTTGAAGATAAGAAAAATATGCAAGTAGAAACAATAAAAATAATGCAATTCAATCTTATCAATTCAGGCAGTTCCAGCTTTTATGTGGCAAACAAGGAGATCAAATTGCATTTATCTAATATCACAGATTTTTTAAATGTCTAAAATATTTAATTATTTTGCTTTGGCAACCTAAAGCTGAGGAACAGATTACTGTTCCCACTACATAAGGAAATAACTGACAACAATTAGTATTTATTCTTGTTGCTTTTGTAATAAAAATAGAATTCCATCACTTTCAAGGAAACCTAAAATATTAATAAGAATGTGATGAACTGAGTAAATGTGACGCCATAAGGAAATGATGGAGAACAGGTTGGAAATATAGTGCTTTGGGAATGGATTGCATTATCAAGCTTGTGATTGTGCATTTTGACAAGAGCAGCCCTCAGATTGATACGGTAGCCAAAGGGCACTCTTCCTACTGTGAAGCCGTTTGTTTCCATCCGGAAAAGGGGGAGTAGAAGGGGAATTGATCCCCTCCGACAATCAATAGCAACTCCAGCCCAGGCTCTTCCACAAGAGGTCACTCCTGAGTGACAAAATTCCCAGATGATGGCCAAAATAACAAACCACAAGGCGACCCTGGACAGAAAAAGGAACGCTGAGCTTAGCGGAGAGCATGGAGTTGGTTTCATTGCCCACAACACCACTGTCCTGACAGCTCCTGTAGTCCAGAGACACAGTAAGGTCTCTTGGGTTTTGGAGAGATGAACAGTTTTTGGGAACCTTGCAATGCACAGATCCTTGCCCTACCTCCCATGAACCGTGACAGCATCTCTGCTTTCGGTCTAAACCAGGTGCCTGGTTTCATGTGGTATAAAATTAACGTGGCAGACCACCTACCAGCAGACCCAATTATAACTGGTACTAATTAGGAGCGGGTTTTGGCAACCTTAGGAGAAAAAACTCAAAAACCTAAAGTCTTAATGATAACAAAATTACTTGGAAATTATGAAGTCTGCCACTAATTTTAAAAATTATCGTTTTAGAACAACTCTTATTTGCATAAAAAGGAGCGGTGCTGCAAGGCCGTTTCCTTGCACCAAACGTGTACATCTTCTGATGGGGGAGGTTGCCAGGGTGAAGAACATGTCCTTCTGACCCAGCATTAGCTGCACAAATTAAATCAGTAAAATAATTGGCATCATAAAATAAAGAGTAGTCTCTTTCCATGTATTTGAGAGCGGGACCACAGTTTTACATATTTTGGTAATGTTCCCCAAGGCCATCCTTGGTTTCTTCTTAGCTCAAGAAAACTTCAATTAGAACATGAGTGGAATCCAAACTGGATGAGAAGCCACTGAAAAGCTGCGTGACCAAGAAGACGGACACTCTGTGAACTTTGGAAATTGAGCCTGGCAGTTTGAGCCCAATTTTCAATGAAATCAGTGTCTACAGCTCAAAAAGCATAACAGAGAATTACCATTTGTCCTTGTAGTGTAAGCAGAAGCAATTAGGATTAAACATAAAAACCAAATTCCTGCTACTAAGTCCCTAGGGGCCGTCTCCCCAGTTTTAAATTAAAGAGTAAATTACTGGAATACTTCAGTTAGAATATACCTGCCCTTTATATATTTGTGCTGCTAAAAAACCCCAGTGAGACAGCAGTGCCAAGTCTAAACCTGGACATTTTTTGCAGCCCTTAATATTTAGAAAAGGTAAATACAAATGAGTCCAAACTGTCTGAGTATTTAATTAAAGATTATCGGAGGGGGTGGTGGCCTGCTAACACGTAGGTTGCTCGTCTTCCGTGTTAAACTGGAGGAGTTTTAAAGCCATCTTTAAAACCCATCTCCTTTGTTCGGATTTGGCATTGGCAGCAGTCAATAATAGAAGAGCACTATAAAATTATAAACCCGTTAAACTTTGTAAGAACTTCAGCAACACACTTGCAGATATTGCACATATCTTCTCTGGGCTCTGCAGTCAAACTGGACAATGAAACGACCACCTGTTAACTGCTAACAATGTGTCATTACCAGTTCTCATGCCTTTTTAAAGCAATTTTGGCTCTAGCTGCCGATAATTCTGGCTACGATACTTGTGTGAACATTAAGGGCACAGAAAGCCAAAGGCAGAAAACTGACAATACAGTTTGTGCTTAGACTACTAATAAGTAAGTGAATAATATGATTTTTCTAATTCCACATAATTGCTTGATCTCAAGGGGCCAAAAAAAAAAGTTCTGAATACATATTTTAGAAGCAATCCCATCTACAGTATTTAAATGCAAGCTTCGATTCAGCGAGATTTCACGGCAGATATTTTTCACATTTTTTAATAGTTTAAATAGCCTTGAACAAAACGGGGGGCATTCAGGATTCTCTAAGGTCTGAAAAGAAGCGCAGACTAAGTCTCTGTCACTGCTCATATTCACTTTTTCTGTTTTGTCTGACAAATTATCATTTAAAGATATGTGAGAAGTCTAAATAAATAAATAAAAATTCCCTGAGTGCTGAGGCAGTTTATGGGCATTTTGCTATTAGCCACAATAAGAGCAGAATCAGGCCCTCAGAACTTGCCACGCTCTCAGTCTTATTTTTCTTCCTCTGAGAAATGCAACGTAATACACAGCACAAAGATATTGGGACAATTTTTCACAAGCTACATTCAGGCTACTTTATATTTTATAACAGAAAGAAAAACCTTAAAAAAAAAAAACCAACCAACCCCAAATCTCTGAGATAATAGGAAAACAACAACAACAACAAAAAGCTTTGGTCTGCAAAAAGAGACTATTTAATGAATCTCTGTATTTGTGTGTGTACGCGTGCACGCGTGTGTGCATATATTTATGATCGTGTGGATAATTATCATTAAAAATAGCTATGTTGGGTCTTTTTAATGCAACTCTTTTCTTAACATCTAAGGCTTTGATCCTGCACTGAAAGGCATGCTGGCAAATTCCTACACAGCGCTTCGGTACCTATAGGTATCTTGTACCAGCATGCGAGCCTAAAGCTGTCACGGCGCTTACGTTAGAAGCAGGGTGTGAATCTCCTGCCAAACAAAGAAGAAAAACAAAATTGAGAGAGAGAGAGAGAGGGTGAAATTAAAAAAAAAAATGCTGAGTGGGTGATTCATGGTCAGCACCAGCTCCTGCGCCTACTGCCCACAATATCAGGAGCATCTCAGCACAAACTGGAAAAGGGAAGTCTCAGGGGAATATAAAGCACATCCCTGCGAGTTTTAGCTCACTTTCTTTTTTAATCACACTGACAAAAATCACCCTCGATCCCTGGAATTTACCTCCTATAAAATTATAGATATATCACTGATTGTCAGCTACAGAGGATATGTCAGGTCTTTCAGCAATTCAGTGTATAAATATACAACAGACAAAATTACTCTGGCAATTTGAGGTATTTTACTAAAATGGAAACAAAGCAACTGCAACAGACCATTAGCATAGGACTCATGTTGCTTATTTTTAAAAATAAATGGCTTGAATAAATGTCTTTCCTGCTAAACAAATTTATTTTTCTTAGGAGAGAATGTCACCCTTTAAAAGTGTGGAGCTAGTAACTGTCTTTACTTAAATGCGAGTTATGTATATCAGCACAGAACACATTCAGCTTTAAAATTCTCAGTGATCTTCCTTACATTCTGCATGTAATAAAAATTATCTTACCCTGTAATGGCATAGTTATTTAAAAAGGAAAGAAAAAAAAGAGGAAAAAAAAAAAAAACAGAAAAGAAAAAAGCCTTACTTAAAGATTTTCTGTGTTCAGGCTTTGGTTCTTTGGATTCAGTGTCTAAGCTATTCAGTAATTCGATGCTGGAGGATCTTCTGAGTTTGAACTCCAAATTTCTCGATGTACAACTCCGTTCTTTTGGCTGGGAAAAGAATATATATACACACATATGTGTATGCTTTTAATAAAATTATTATTTGTAAGAATGAAGCAAGAGATTACAGAATGCCAGCGCGGAATCAGAAGCTAACAGACACACACAGAGCAAGTGATGCAGTGAGTATATAATTTAAGGAAAGTGTAATGCAAAACTTGTCATATGGCAGAGCTTTTATGGCCCTGACAGACTGATCTTAATTTCTGAGATAAATTCCCACTTAAGTGAGGAAAACAAAAGGCCTACTTCTTTAGGCTTTAGAGACCAAAATTATTTCCACATTGCAGGCTACTTCCAAATGATTGCAAAGAGGAAGGTTGTTTAAATTGCCTTTCTGCTTTAGATAGTTACAGTAAATATTCTTGCAAACACAATTGTTTCAAAGATCTGTATAAATCTGGGGTGGAATTCTGCTGGTCTAAGGTTGAGGGGGGGGCACTTCTCTATTGCTCTAATTCACTGGCATAGAAAGTGACAATTAGGGACCATTAACGGAGAAAATAAGAAAAAAAAAATCAAAGAAAAAAGGAGGTGATATTTTGGCTAATCACACATCTCTTCCCATGGCATTCGGTCAGGTGAGATTTAGCCATCCCAACAGCCTGGAAGGCTGCAAGGCTTTGCACGCTCACTCGAAGCTGTACAACTGAAATAAATGGCTCGTATGAAATGGTCACGGAGCGCTTGGTGGTGGCACCCTGGCCTGCGCACGCAGCAAAGGCAAACCTTCGCCGGGACAAGCCCTGCCCTCCGGTACCAGAACCATTCACAAGTTGTGCCCCACCAGCCACTGCTGCTGTGGTTCACTGCATGCTCAGAGCTGCTGAAGCCACAATATTACCTTAGTTGCACTTAAAAAAAAAAAAAAAAAAAAAAAACTCTATTAGATTTTTAGCTGGAAAATGTAAAAAAAAAAAAAAAAAAAAAAAGTGTTCTGAGTCTCCACGGAAAACTCCACCCCAAAATCTTCTGTAGGATATCAATATCCTCACACGCCCAATGAAATGCACAATATGAAGACATACATCATCAGATCAAACTTTCCTTGGCTGATTACAGCCTCAGGGTAATATAATGTTTGTAGCTCTTTAAGGAAACAGTAGCCGTGTTCAGATTAACCCTTTCCAAGAGGCTGCCTCTGCCCGCTCTGCCAATTCCACTGCAGCAAAACCTCGGGAAAAAAAAAAAATGCAAGAAATGGGGATATTTTTCTCTCACCAGATTCTGCAGTGAACAAGGAAAGTCAGTGCCCTCTAAAAAAAAAAATATGTTCTTGGATCAGGCAGGGGTAGGAGGAAGGCATTTGGAATTTGTATTGAGAGTGGCAAAAAAGAAAGAAAAAGCTACAGCTGAATCTGGTTTGGTAATTAAAAACTGTTTTAATAAAACACAGCCCTGCTTACTTCTAGTAGAAAACCCCCAGCCTTCCTGGGAGAATAACAGCAATCAGTTACAAAGGAATATTATTTGCTAGTGTTATTCTTGTGAATAAGTAATACAAAAATTCATAAAAGGCTCAAATGTATTAATAGTTCTATTGAAGATTATATACTGTAGGCTGCATAAACAGAAAATGCAAAAATTCATTAGTTATTAAGTGCTTGTGTGCTTTTACAACCCTCAGCAAACCAATGTCCTTGTTATTTCAGAGAAATAAATGTAGCGTTCCGTTTCGAGGCAAGAATCAAATGACATTTTTGTTCAACAACCTTGTTTATCTGACATTTTTTAGTAGATTTGCATACATATTTTTATATCCTTCAGAGAAAGGAATGTCTAGCTAGCTGCTGACTGCCTAAAACCTGCAGAGATGCCTAAACAAATGAAGTTGAAATTGCTACATCTTAATTAATAAAGGTAACAGCCAAAACAAATACATACCAATCTGTCAATTGCATTTTTGATAGCGTGGAACCAATCCAATATGAGAAAGTCGATATCCGACTGGAGGAGGAACTCATTCCCTGACACTGTCGTGATCTGGGGAGGGCATGGGCACAGACAGGTAAGTAAAGCACACACCGGACAGATGATTTTCTTCTATTTTCTCTCCTACGCACCCAAACGCTTTTCCTCTGTACCAGAAATTATCTCTGGAGTGCTGAGTTCCCAAGGAGTTTTGAACCTCTGTCTGAAAACTGTTTTGAATATGTCACAACAAACGAGATATTGTCTCAGCAATGCAACCACCGAACACAAATAGTGGAAAAATAACGGGAATGTGGCAAAAGTTAAGAAAAGCCAGGGAACTCGGTGTTACAAGACACAGTTCAAATGTTGATCAAAGCACCCTGAAAAGAAGTGAATGCAACATGAGAAGTAATTCCTGTTATTTTCAATTTCCATTTCTATTCTGGTACTATTATTTTTATATCTGGTACCTCCATTCTCGAATTTACACATTTATTGTATACCTGTGATCCCAGAGTCCACTTCCGAGCATTTTGGTAAAATTAATAATGTCACTCGTTTTCACATAGAAAATATTACCATCAAAGATGGCTGTAGCAGAGTAATTAGGAGCCCATTTATCATGAAAAAAAATCCCCAGTTTGTCTGAATAGAAGTCAATTTACATTTTTGACCCACTCACTGGGAATATTTATCAAAAGAATATTCATTCCCCTGATAATGTTGTTTCACTGCCTAACAATATCTGGTGGAAATATGCATGCATATTCTGTTGGTCTGAACTTCTGTAAACCACCGTGATAATAATGATACATCACTTTTTTGGTTTTTTTTTTACATATATATCTTTTCACCACAGCAGATCTCCAGGTATTTTACCCAGCAGGTCAAAACGACCATTTTACAGATGGCAAAACCGAGGCACACGGAGCTGTGCAGTGCTTTGCGCCAGGATTATTTGGCAGAGCCCTGGTGCATGTGGCCATGGAGCATGACCCAGGGCATGGCAATTCTGCATGTTTGCAGACAAGTGAATGGAGGGTTACATCCCCATCACGTTTTGCAAAGGGCAGGGGCTCATCGGGCCCGTGCTCCAAACCACCTCAGACCCTGTCAGCTCTGAAACCACAGATTTTTTTTCTTTCTTTTTTTTTTTTTTTTTGTTGCTAAGCCTTGCTTGTACAAAACTCGGTAGCATCTGCACATGGGCATTGCACACTCGGGTTTCAGTGTTTTGGGGCTGTGGGTTTAGTCTGTACACTGGGCTGCTCTTTGGGGCATGGTAATACTCAGGACCAAAACCTTTCCAGGTCTCTCCCAGGGAACAAATGAACACAGTGGACAACAGAGATTTCGCTCCGAACAAAGTGTGAGGAAAAGCAGAGCAAAGCCGTTAAGACCTGGCAGAGCCTATCTATGTAAATCCATCAACCTGGAGTGCTACTGGTTTTGCTGCATCTGCCCCATGTCAAGAGTTTTTACTAAAGCATAAAAAGAAACAACAGATCCTCATCAGCCCGGGCACTTCCCGCATCTTTCTTAAAACTGAAATACTACCAGGGGAAAAAAAAAAAAAAAGAAAAAAGATAAAACAGCTTAATGTTCTATTAATTGTTCTATAACCCTCCTGTTATTGAGGAAATGCCTGTAAGGAAGGCTTCCAAAGTCATCAGCATTAAGGAAAATCCCGTCAGCGCAGCTCCAGCGGAGACATCCTGTGAGAGCGCTGCGGAGAATGTGGGAATGGTCCCCCAGCGCGGGCTCGGGAGGCTGCCTGGCTGCAGATGTTCACCCCATCCCATCCCACCCTCACCCATCAGGAGCAGACCTCCAGCCACCCCACTGTTCCCTGTGCACATGGGAGAGTTATTTATTGGGGACTTTTTAATTCCCTTATTAGTCCACAGCCATAATGTTAATCACTACTCACACACTCCCTGGTCCCTTTATCAAAAGAAGGAAAAAAAAAAAACCAAACTCGTCAAAATTCAACTTCAGGTGACCAGTTGAAAGAGCTTCATTTACAGCTGACCCCCAGTTCTGTGCTGGGCTCACATGGCAAGGTTTGGGCTCAGCATATATTATATTATATAGCAATTTATTAATGTATACATGCAGATATGAATTAGACTAAACACAGGCAACAATTCAATCTAATGCCTGTCTCCCAGTATAAACAAATCATTATTAAAATTATAAAATGGAATAACATTTTCAAAGTAAGAGCAACATATATAATTAGATTTACTGTATTTTGAAGGCTTAAAAAGGACACAACATAGTTCAGTCTTCCGTTCAGTAAATTCAGGCTTTATTAAAATACAAGTATTCAGCACTGCATAAACATTTGCACTGTATGATATGCAAAAGAGATACTCCATTGCTAACAAGACCAAAGCAAAATACATGTTGAAAGTTTCTTTGTCTGAATGTGTTATTTCGATAATCATATATTATCAGTGTTTTATGAGCAAATCTGTAAAAACAGATCATAGAATGGAGGGAAGAGAATTCATTTAAAATATACTTTCTGTAAGATATAGTTCAACTCCTTTTCTTTCTTTCCTCAGACTAATCTTCAGAGTAACTAGACAGTTTCAAGAAGACTGCTACTGCTCTCTACAGTTTAAACGCATCCACTCCTTAATTACAGTCAGTAATTGACTTTGTTCTGCTCCATTCCAGTCATTCACAGGAAAGCAGTTCCAAAGGCTTTGGCTGGTAAATCCCATTTAATGTGCAGGTTTCCTATCCCACTTTTATATATTACCTCCTTAGGATTTCTGATAAATGGTTCTTGGAAGGGATTGCTAAACCATATTTGCACTTTGAACAATCGAATTTTCAACACCCTTGGGAAAAGACATCAGTAAAGAATGCTAGCTTTGACTAAACCTTGTGATTGAACAATTTATGATCACAGCCCTAAATGATGTATAACTAACAACAAGCATAAATTGTTCAATATTAAGGCGTGCTAACACACCGTCCCTGCATCCGGCACTGCTGAAATAAACAGAGGGACTGGAGAAACAAATGAAAGACAAATCTGGGGGAAGAGGGAAAAAAAAAAAAAAAAAAAAAAAAAAAAATTAAGTGCTCTAGATAGAGCTGCCAGTCTCCATTGTGCCAGGTGCTTCATTGATTTAAATATTTCCTGAAATCCCTCTCTCCTTTTGCCATCATAGTTGCAAAGGCTACAGTTTGGAATTAGCATTACCTTCCCAGGCAGAATTACCACCCTGCTGTCACCAATAAATACCCACAAGGAATGACAACTGACATTAACCCTCTTATTTGTGAAGGGTGTGCCCTTCAGGTTGCTTGTAGAGGTGCCAGGACCCCTAGATTCTCCCTTTCTTCCTATAGCACCTCGGAAAAAAAATCACTTCAAAGGCTGAATCCACTCACACGGTAGTTTTACAATGAACTGTAGTACAGTCCTGCTGTTAGGCATTGATCCTCTGAAAATAGGCAGGTAAATGTGTGTTAAATTCAATACACTGCTGGGCTGCCAACGAAGTGTGGGAAGAGGGGGAGGCAGGTGTGAAACACGTTTTATGATATTCTACTTGTGGCTTATTAAGGATTTCTCTTGTCACCTTATAAAGCTGTAAATGGAGGGGTGAGCTTCTTTTGCATGTCAACATAATGATGTACCAAGGTTGTGTTCAACAAGATCCTATGTTATTAAACAAAAAGATACCTATATAGCTCCAGGAAATACGGGACACTCTATCTAATTAATACCATTACCATTTTATAATGCATAAATAGATAAATATACCTTGGATCCTACCCAGGATCAGTAGTTCTTAAAAATCCTACAAATCCTATATTTTTCCTGTGCTAGGTTGTGCTCTGGGACATGCTACTGTGCCATGCATGGCTGTGGTCCTCCAGGACTTCCAGACCTTTAGAGAACACCTGGATCACCTTTTAGAACATGCCTTAGAACATTGGTGTAGGAATACCCTTTCTCGGTATTCCTACACCAATGGAAAACATGAGATAAAAGCCAGAAAAGTGCCATGGGATAAGCCCAGGGGCTTCTGTCCACAGTCTTCCTACAAACTTTGGTCAGGGGACTATTGCACTGCTGGGGAAAAAAAAAAAAAAAGTCTCCTTCGTGGTATCCCTCTAGTTCTTTACCAATATACATTTCTATAGATACATTTGTTTCGTACATTTATTTTAGCTGCAGAACAGGGATGGAGGCAATTTTAGCAATCCTACTGATAGGCATTCTACGGAGATATGGAAAAGGGCGATAAATACACACAGCAAAACAGAAAATACAAAACCGTATTATTGATTCGTTCACTTCAAAGCCTACTTATGCATCTCTGGTGGCTATAACTATTATTTGCAGGGATGAACTATTTTCAGACAATGCCAAGAACAAACTTTAATACAGGAAGTGAAGAATCCTCTGGGGTAGGAGAAATGCAGCAAAACCCCCTTCACTCTGTAGCAAAAGGGAATGGAGCGAGCAGCTCGAGAAGCGTATGGCTCATGTATAGCTCACATATGGACACCAAGAAACCACCACACAATTCTTATTTCAGCCAAAGACTGAAACAAGCCATTGTTCAACTCCCTCTGAACGTGGGACATCCAGAAAAAGTGCTGGACTATTGGGGTAAAGCTTCGTATAACCTATGCCAATGGTTCAGCATTGGATTATTGGACACTTCTTGACTGTCGAAACCCCACCTGATGCTAATCCAGTGCAGAAAACCTAAATTTTGATGTCACCTGGGACACCCACAGCTTGTGGCGAACACTAAGTGATTTAAACTTGGATTGACAGATACCTCTGCGTGCCGAAATTCAATAAAATGTGTTCCTCTTGTTGCACTGTGCATTGGGATTGCTGCCCTTGATATGTGTAGGAAAAAAGGAAATGTGAGTCGCTGGAGTATTTCTAGCTCAGAACCTAACACTCTTCCCCCTTCCCACCGCTCCCTTCATCTCACCTTGCTCTCTCACAAGGGTGTTTTTTTCCTAATCATGCTAATCATCCTGATTACCCACAATGAAGAAGAATCTAGGTTTTTCCCTCTATTTTCCTGAGATATTTTTGCAGGTTGAGATCTAGCCACCCAGCCCACATAACACAGGACACACCGCTCTCCATCTGCATGGCAGCCACCAGGGCTGGGAGAGGACAGGTGGGAAGAGAGTCAGAAACAAAGGCAAAAAAGAAAGAAGGAATGAAAGAAAGGAGACTGGGAATTTTCTCTGTCTTTCTAAATATTCTTAAAATAATAATAATAAAAAAATAATATCATTAGAATATAATATATCTTGAGAATAAATACATAAAACATAGATACTCATGTGTCCACACCCACAGTAGAAGTAGAATTAATTAAAGTTGGGAGACATTATGCTCCTTAGTGGTTTAATTAACTGGATTTGAATTAAACAGGGACAGAGACATGTAAGTTTTTAAAAACACGTCAAAAGTCTAACTGCATTTCTGGAAGTTGATCTTAAATTCTTTCTCACAGATAATCCAGTCTCTTGGCCGTGTTTATGCTGAATGAGCGAGCAGCAGAAAGGATAAATAAAATATCTCTCTGTGCTGTAGTGTGCTGAGAGCCGAATATTTAAGAAATACAAAAAAAAAGAAAACAAAAGGATCAATATCGAGCTGCATTGTATCCATACTGCATCAGATACCCACTCTGTGATTCAGCCTATCAAACAGAGGTAGTCATGGTTATGCTGATAGTTAAGTTACTTAAAGGACTCTAAGATGTTTATGACTACCAAAGAAATTTCATTATCAAGCAGATTGTCTGTCTCATGTTACAGTCTGGCTTTACCAATCTCGCAGTCCTTTGGATGTCGAGCAAAGTTAACATTGAAGTGATGGGGAAATATCAGCTTGAAAGAAAAGGTCTTCAACCAATCTTTCAAAAAAATGATATTTGTTAAAAAATTTTGTGAGAAAGTATCTGCCTTGTGTTCCCAATGTTGCTAGATGTTAAGTAAATATATGCTGATTGCAAAAAAGTTGCTTTGGCAACTCTCTTATTAAAATGCATTTGTAACCCCCATCTGTCATGAAAGTTTTGAAAAGTTTGTTTACTTTGGATAGCCGCCTTATCCAGGGTTACCCCAGCATACAATGATAGCAGTCTTCAGAAGTTGTGTGAGGAACAAGCCACTGGGGATCCATTTTTGTTTTAATTGGCACACACAAACACTTTTCTGGTCTGTCAAAAAGATCAAGCTAATATGCATGGCGGGTGTTATATTCTCAGCTTTTGGGAGTAGTAAAGCTCCCTTTATTTAAGTAATTTAAATGATAGACTGCAAAAACTTTGCAAGTCAGAAAAATGTTTTATACTTTCTTTGGGAATATTTGTTTTAAGCAACAGAAAATGTTCTACATATCTAAAGATGTTGAACCTTATGTTATAATTACCCTGTTTCTTCTGACTCTGTAAAAATGACTGTGAAAACCAAGCGTTGCAAAGAGGCAACAAACAGATCCCGTGTTTTCACAACTTCTGCAATATTAGCAATTGTAAGACCAATTGCTGCCAGATGTTTATAAGATATGTCTTGAATTGTATTGCCTTGTAGTATGACTGATTTGCACATCCCTTCTCTGGGAACCTTCGCAGGGTCGTCGTTCCAAAGCAACCTGCTCATATACATAAGTTGCTTTTAAATGAAATCAACCTGGTGTTTGGGGTATATACAGCAATGCCTTTGAACTGGATTCAACAGCCTGAAGTCTGGGGTCAAATTTGAAAGAAAGAACAAATTTTTAAATGAAACTATATTGTACCAGTGATGAAGAAGCACATTTGCCTGGTAAATTCCTAGGACTGAGTCCTTCAACATAATTTAGTAATAAAATAATGAACTCTGGGACTGTTAAGAAGAAGGAAAAAATCTTTGAGCCTAATGTTTCCCTTCTGCTGTGCAATGAGCTCATAGTATGTACCAGTTTCTACTGAATTACATTAATACTAGCAAGGAGAGGATCAGGTATTCTCCCTGCATTATAAGGCAAAGCTTTTCCTTTCTTTCCTGGCTGTGAAGAATCTCAGTTGCAGAAGAACTGATTTATATCTCTTGTAAGGAAGACATTGAACAAATAGGAGGTCACAATTAAAGCTGATTAGTCCCTGAGAGACCAAAACTCCTCCTTGGATTTGTAGAGGAGCTCAGGCTGGAGAGTCCACAGAGCCTCCCTGGAGGGGTAAAGGTCTGGTGCTCTGCCACGGATACTGGGATGTTTTCTCTAATTTCAAGGAACAGCTTGTCATTCTCCCTTTTTCACCCACCAGTCCAGGTCTTATTTTTTCCTTCCCTGGGAGATGTGTGAAAAGAAAGCACATGCTGTTTGATCGAAGGGGAAGGTAAGGAAGAGCAAGGCTTTCTGCTAGACATTCAAGGAACGTACTGGGAGGAAAAATTTCCTGCCTATCTGCTACGCTGGTCTTATGCCCTATGCAAGACGCAGCTGGACTACTTGGATTGGCTTCTGACAAACAGGGTTTTCCTTCAGAGGGCAAAGAACAAAAAAGAAAAATATGAGGCAGGCAGAAGACGACCATCCTGGATGTCAGACACCTGCGTGCAGCCTCGCTGGTACCCCCTGCCTGTACCCTCCCCTCCAGCCCCATGGCTGCACTGCCCTCCCCATGGGAGCAGGCCGGATGGACTTCTACCAGTCATTAAGCCAAAGTCAAGGGAGATGGAAGTCACTAGACTTGGGAAGTGAGAAAGAAGTACCCCCAAAACTACCTCAAAAAGCAGAGGAGCAAGAGATAATAATTAAGACACAGCTCAGTTGCTTCTGTGCATAGCGGGAAGTAGGGGAATAGGCAACCGCACATTTTGTCCACAGATGAAGACTAAAGGCAATGTACGAATACCTACTGCAAGCTACTTTTCTCCTTGGGGTAATATTTTACCATTATTGCCTTTGCAATCTGAAGCCATATATTACACAGCCACACACAGAGATATTGGCAATGGTTTCTTAGAGAAGTCCCGTCTTTCTTAGTTTTACCAGCTGGACAATACCTAGTGATGAATGGTCCTCCTGTCCAATTTTATATGCATGTTATAACACTTTATGATATATGTGAGTGAGACTCAACATGATAAGTCCTTGTAACGAACAAAAAAAAATCAAAAGGAGAATGAATGTTCTACTTTCAGTACAAGCAAAGATATATATTTAAAATATATATGTGCTATGTGTAAAGATTTCATTTTGTTGACTCTTCTTCTAGCCAGAAATTTATTCATCGGTAGCAGAACATTTTACAGCTACATTATTTGCAGGCAGAAGCCGGACTGGCTTTTAGTATTTCATTTACTGACACATGTCTCCTATTAATAAGTGCTGAGATTGCACAAGAAGAAAAAAGGAGATGTTGCTATAAGTATCTTTATACTTATAGTAACGTATTTGGCCATGATTATAAGTGTTTATAAAACATTCAAGAATCGTTCCTTGTCTACTTACACTAATGAGAACACCTGTTAACTTTAGAGCTGCACAGACTTATTTGCATTGAATTCAGGTTTTTGCATACTGTACATCACTTTTTGAAACAATTAGATGTTTACAGAGAAATATAGCTAAAAGAAGAACAGCAGCTTGAAAGCCCTCCAGCCCAAGTCAATGCTAATCCTGGCTTGAGTGAAAAGCAGAAATCTGCTGAATTAGAATACTGACACAAATTCGGTTAGCAGTGAACAAAGGTGTACCTGCAAATCCTCTGATAGCAGATGTTACTTGTGGGGATTGATACCCGCTGTTGAATAAAGCATCTCTTAGAGATGAAACAGCATTACTGAATGGGATTTTTCATTGTTACATTTACCATTTTCTTTTCATTCGGATATTTTCTTTTTCTTCTTTTTTTTTTTTTTTTTTTCAGTGACTCAGAACCTCTCTGTGTACTGAGCATGTAGAACATGCGGTCATTTTCCAAAATAGCTGTTTACATTATTTTATTAACTTGCCAAAAGCCAATACAGCAACACAAGAATCCTCCTACTGCTACAGATCCAAAACACCATCTCGCAGTAGAGGGTTTTGTGGCCTGGGGCAAGGAGGCGGGAGGTCCCTTTCTATAAAAACAGGTCTACTGAACGGTAAGTGTAGTATCCTGCTGCTCCATGGCCACGACAGCTATTGTTTAATAACAATGTAAAACATCAAAGTTGGTCCATGATCTGAACATACACTCTGCCAGCTGTGTCAAGTTCCTAAGTGTTACAGGCAGGAAAAATATAATGGTTATTCCTTTTCTTGCATGCAGGGAGCAAACAATGCAGAACATCTTTGGTTTGCCTCTTTCCATCTTTGCTTGTAGGTCAATATTAGAAAAAGCTAAGCAGGACTAAAAATGTTTTGAATAAAACTATTATATCCATTTAAGAAAACAAACATTTCCAACTACAGCAGCTGAAAAGATTTAAATTTTAAAAAGCATGTAGCATTTTAATAAAAATGGTGCTGTTGAGGTTTAAGACGAAGATGAATACATTTTGTCACCTGGCTGAACTCTCATTTCTAAGGAGTCACAACCTGGTTAGAAAACTTTGACAGGTGATACCATACACACAGTTCTTAACTGAGTACAGAAGAATATGGATATTTCAAATACAGTTCCTAAAAGGCTTACAGACTATGAACCTTTCTTACACAGTTGTGGGGTTTTTTTGTTTGGGAATGAAGTCCTTTATATAATAAGCAGCAGCATGGTATAGATAGTATGGAGGCAGTGTTCCCTTCAAAGAACTATATCTTCTAATTTTTGAAATTAGAAATTCTTTTAATCTGAAAAAAAACGAAACTTTGTATGTTTCCACATTTCCATGGTAGTTTCAAAGCAGTTTTCAAGTGTTGGAGGATCCTGGGATTTTTCTTTAGACATTCTGGAACTGCACTAACAGCACTGGAAATTCACTGGCCTTTAAATTGATCAGCTGTTCTACGTACTAGCGTAGTAATGACAGAAGGTTACTCAAAATGTTATTAAAAAATAACACATAACCAAAATATCAAATTATCTTTTCACAATAGGTGTCTAAGGGGAACTTTTCTAGGAAAGGAGAACATAGCTCAGAACTCGGCAAATTTCTTAAACGAACTGAATTTAGTCAGCTAGTGGTAATTGGGTGAAAAACTACTGAAATATTTGACTATGTAGCTCACAAACAAGACAGCCTACTTAGGTCGATTCTGTAATCTATTGGGTTTTAAGAAATACCATGAAACTAGAAAAAAAAAATATAAGAAACACATAGCTCTTCTCTAGATCTTTGAGTTTCTGGTTTGCACTGGGATATACCAAAACCCAAACGTTAAAAGCAAATACGTTATTTTAAAAATATGTATAGTTTTTACAAGTATCTGAATTTTTTTAATAATGTCGGCTTTTCTCACAAATTAGAACGTGATGTACACTTTGACATCTGTCAGTCAGGCTTCTGGCTATCACACTGGACAATCTAGAGGGATGCACCACAATGTGATGTGGCATGCAGAAAAATTGAAAAACGCCATTTTTCCAAAATAAAAATCACATCTTCTAGTTTTAAATAGAGAGAATGATTGCAAAATATTTGGCCATCAAGACTGTAAAGATTGAGGTTGGATAATCAATAACGTTTGTGGCTGAATTACCCACTGATAACAAGTAATTTCCTGCTATTCGTGAGGGGAATTGGGAAGTGGTTTTTGGGAATTTGGCAGACTTTCTCTCTCTTTCCTAAATATGCTGTGTTTGAAAGCTTGATATTCTTTTCTGTTGCAAGCTTTGGGATGATGCAGTATAGCCGAATGCAGGTTTGGGGTGACAGCTCTTACAGGAACTTAGGGATCTAAATATAAGAGAAGCTAAAAATATGCAAAATTATCAGGCACAGAAATGCCTGAGTATTTGGGTTTTGAGTCCTCCGTACCATAATCATAAGACCATATTTATCTGGAGCTCTGCAATACTGTGGTTGTTGCTCCACTTCTTGTCACTAATAAATGTACAGTACACATCACAGGGAAATAAATAGAGTTTTAAAATACATTATGGCCTCCTTGTCCAAAAACGTCATCATTGCATATTAATTCAAGCACTGTGGATGTGCCAGGAGACTTGTGCTTATCCAGCAGCACAAACTGCAGATATACAAGGCTGTTACCAGAGCACCCCCCCTCAGACCCCTGGCCATCACATTCCTTGCCCTTCCCACCATGTTGTTGGAGATACCAGGTATGCTATCGCTCTCATTGAACTCAACGGCACAGGATGACTCAAAAGCGACATACAATCAGTAATATACCCTTTAAACTGTGAGGCAACATGGAAAGTCTTAAGGAAACTGGAATTTCAGACCTGAGTTTCTGAAAGGGTTATGTTCCTCTGTATTACAATCTCACTCGTGACCTAATCCTTGCACCGTTCTCCTGCCACTAAAATAATAAAGAATGTTACCAGGTTCTTGAGTCTGACAAAGAAAATTCAGAAGTTACTTCCCAGTCCTTTGGGGCACTTAATCATTAGACCAGAGCTGGAAGAGACGACTGACTCTGTCGTACTCATCCCTATGAGCAGAGACATGTAAGTGTAAACAGAATCAATTACATTAACATTTCCCAACACTTTCAAGAATAAGACTAGAAGCTTTTGTTTGTTTTGCAAAACCATGATCCGCTATGCTAATATGTCTAAAATTTGATTAAAAGAAAAACATTCAAAGCAGAACCTGGCAGTACAGCTTCTTATGTGCTTTCCTTTCATCTGCTGGAGCACGGTAGCCCTGATTCAGCAAGGTACTTCATTAAGCAATATGCAACTTTCAGAACATGAGTATTTGCACTCTTTTCAGTCACAAGACTGAAATGAGCAACTCGGAGCGAAAAAAAAACCAGCAGAAAAGTTATATTTATTCACAGAGTGAATATTTCAGGGAACAAAAGATATGTTAGTGACAGTCAGTAAGAGCTGCATGTAAATTAACAGCAGAACCACAAGCAACAAAGTTAGCTAACACTTATAAGCCTAACAGCAAAAGAAAGTTATACCTTCTAGCCCAACCAAGAGAAGGGAATTGCTTCTTCAGGAATTAGATGGAGAACCTCCCCAAAACAAAACCAAAAAAGATCACTACGGTTCTCAAAGTTAGTCGCATACCCAAACTGGTAAACTTATCCACCGACTCGAAGAAAACAGCATCAGAAAATAAATATGATTTTTAACCTTTTTAGTCAAATCTAGACAAAACTAGTCAAAATACAGCCAAGTCACCTTGAAAGAAGTGAGAGAAAAATAATAACTGTGTAAGAAATTATACCTAGTTTTCAGCTAAACTTTGGCTCTTCAATTGCCAACAATCCCCATAACTCACTCCTCCCGAGAAGAGATGAACTGGTTCTCTCTCACAGCCAAACTCATAACGTCTAAGATTAACCAGAAGTCACTCACTTAGAAGATGACCTCACAAAGAATTAAGCCATAAATTAGATACTGACAGAACTTGAGAATTAAAAGAAAGAAAAAAAATTGCTGAGCATTTTAGGTGTTTAGAAATTCAATTGTACCATTTCATCTCTTATTGAAATGTGAGCACACATAGGCTGAAACGTTGTGGTGTAAAGCACAGAAATACACTACATCTAAATAAACTGGTGAGAAATGCTAAAAAAGGTGAATATTTATCAAAACTCTCACTTAACAAAGAAACAGCACTGATACGAGCTGCTTTTATCAAAGGAGAGAACAGGATCTCAGTTTCACGCTTAAATCTGAATAACTCATTCCCGTTTTTCACTGCTTTTGCTCGATGACAGGTCATTCACCTCACTACTGCCATGCGTTACAAAAATTAGCAACCAAGAAAATGAATCTAGATCAGTTCCTGCGTTTGAACCTGCTCATTTGCCCATACGCTCTGTTTCCTACTAGAAACCCGTTTACTGCATCACAGGACCAACTTCACGGCCGACACGGAGCAAGAGAGATGGAGAACCTTGTGAATTTTCCCAACGTATCAGACTTACAGAAACACCTGTGCTAAATAACTTTGTGCTGAGCTACTGTGAAAAGCTGCAGTGTTAAACAGCAATCACAGTTTCTGATTTTTCACTGAGCTGGTTACTCTTCTGCTAGAGTCCTCCGAGCTGTCGTACAGAGCGTGAATGGTACCCACTTTTAATCTTATTGCCTTTCTCTTTATTTACATTGTTACAGCCATGAATTTCTTTATTTATCTTGAAGTATCATTGTATCAGCACAATAGGACTTGAGCAGTGCCTGATAAAGTTGAAAAAATATCTGGTTATAAATGGCTTTCATTTCTGAATGGAAACAGTTCATTCACTGACTACTGTAAGAAGATGAGAAGAGTTGAGGAAAATCTTTTAAGGCGTTTGATTTGTTACAGGTTTAAAAGTGTTATTGCTCGTCTTTAAAAGGATCCCAAACACAGTACGTAAGGACAAAAGTACTGTTAAATGAAATAACCTTAGAAAGTCGCTGCCAATCCATCCCTTATTAAGGACTGCAGCGTTTACGTGAGAAAAAGCTCTGGTTTCCATTTTACAAGGAAACAATGCCCTTAAATCTACACAAGCACTTAAAAAAGATGCATTTGCATGTATACAGAGCTCATTATAGGCTTTAAGTGTGTTAATGATTGGATGGAAAACTTGTTCAAACAAATTATTGACTCTCTTAGTGAAGATCAGAGAGACCATAAAGCTACTGTTATCTCACTTTGCCCTTCCTAGACTGGTAAATAGCAGCAGCCCCAGGTCTGGGAGCACATATTAAACACCTGCACGTACCTTCACACGACAGGGGGAGAAATTGGTAAAAGCAAGCGCTGCCACTCACGGCAACATCACCGCTATCAAAAATGATTCGCCTTTTACATCTTTAAGGCCTTTACATGCGTTTCCTACCTACATAAACCACTCAGCAGTTCTTTAGCAGTGGCATCGCAGGAAAAGTCCAGAAAAGTGGGACTAGAGCTGCCGCTAATAATGATTCATCGTCAGTGACGTCTGCCTCAGTGCGAGCGAAGAGCAGAGATACGTTTAGAAGCTACACTCGAGCGAGACTGAACCTAAACCAGCATATGCTTAGCCAAGCCTTCTGAAACTGGGGAGGAGAAAAAAAAAAAAAAGTTGTTGAAAATTTACTACTCTCTGTTTTAATCAAAATTTTAAGTGATTCCCGATTTTCACCAGACTCCAGGCAGGAGAGCACAGCTCATGGTATTTAAATGAAGCTCCCACAACATTTTGTGGCAACACCATATCTTATGGCAGCGAGTGCAAAACACAGCAGCAGCACCACTGTAAACTTTGAAACGTTTCGAAGAATATCAAGCACCAACTGCGCTGCCAATGTAGTTTTAAGTACGCCGTAGCGAGCTAAAATTATGCAAGCAACCGTTTCTCACACAAGTAGTCCCAACGATTTCAGACAAGGGCGATATCTGCGATGAAGATTTGCAGAAGAGGATGCTCAAAGAGTCTAAAAAAAAAGGACTTTCCAGCGCAAAGAAGGTAGCAACACCCGGCATCGTGTTTAGGTAGATTTGCCTGCGCTCTCACGATCCTCATTTCCTACCTACGTGAAGTGTGTTTCCAATCTATAATTCATATAAAGTGAGAAGTTCAGTGTTTTTCTTTCACTAAAAAGCCTGTTGTGAATGGCCCCAGGACAACTCCCCCAGCCAGGTAATTTAAACAGCAGAAAAGATAGGCAGATACATTATTTTCAACAAGGTCCCAAGGTGGCTTTCAATTAAGAAAAACAATTGACTGATGTTTCTCTGTTTGCTGCCAGGAAGCTCTGTGTAGTATTTCTAGAGCTTTTTCTCCACTCTACCCAACATGTGGGCTCAGTGTCAAGCTGTGAGTTTGTAAATCTTTTTCAGCACTTATCAGAGCTCAACATGAATTATGGTATTGCCAAATCTGCTTTATGCAGCTTTTTTTACACTAGAAGAAAATGTACAATTTTATGGTCAAAAAGAAATGTCTACATACTTGCAATGGGAAAATGAAGTCAGTTGTGATTGAACCCCAGAAAAAATATCCCCCCCCCTAATCCTGCGCCTTTACCGTCTTCAAAGTTTGGAAAGTTCTGAGCTGTTGAGCTTCAAGTGGTGCACGTGGTTTCTCTCTGTACCTGTATTAACTTTATTAGCTAAGATTTTATTAACTAAGACTTTATTAACTTAATGCACGTTTGAAAAAATTGCTGCTACTTTTGTGGATGATTTGCCTTAAAACACGTGTCAATCTTTTGTAAAATACCTTCCTCTTTGTTGAGGAATAGTTAACACGGAACGTAAATCAGCCCTTTTGTTGAGGGCTAATAAACATTGTGTGTGTGCATGTGTGTGCGTGCGTGTGACTTAATACCATTATAATAATATTATATGGCAGGCAAAAATATAATGAAAATGATAATTTGCCAAAAAGATTTAAAAAACACTGAGGTGTTACCTATCAAAAGTTCTCCTTCTGTCTATGATACAGCACAGATTGCAATCGTGACAGTAAATCTGGTGCTATTGTTAATGCCATGGCACTTTGGTTTTTGGCTTGCTTCAGTCCAATCTGTGACATGCTTGTGAATATCTTTCTTCTGTTCTGTCTGTATGGCATATGGATTTCTGGGATACAACGTCAGACCTATCCACATAACAAGTGTTCAGAGCACCTTATCATTTTAAAAAGCCAATTACTCAAAAAGACAAATGTGAAATGTTTCACATTTAATGATGAGCAAATCTGCAAAACAAATGCAATTTTGCTTCATTTGAAAAAGTTTAGTTTAACTGTAAATATTGCAATGGAGTCCCTAGCAATACACACCATGGGTAGGGACAGGCTCATTTTATGCATATTGTACATCATCACTGTCACTTAAATCTGCAAGATTTTCCATGCTAAGTTGTTTTAAATAAATAGAAAGAAATGAGATACAAAAGACTGAAATATATGCTTCTGAATAGACTGTAAAAATGTCACTGCTAGCACTGAGCATTGGACACTTAAAAAAAAAATATTTTGAAAGTCTCACCCAAAAAAACGAAAACTGCATATGTCTACAGAGGTAAAGGTCAGTAATGAAACAATTAACAGCAAAAATACCAATCCATTTTTTAGAAATATTTGTCAATATATAAAGAATGTTTTGTACTGCACATAAGTGCTCAATTAATCCTGGATTAGTGGCCGTATGTCATATTCCCAGACTGAAATGATGTCAGCTGAAGAACTTAAAAACACATAGGTTCAAAGCAAGATTTTGTGAGGACTTTGGGACTGCAGAAATTGCTACTTTCTGGTGCGGTACTAATAGAGCTCAATTCAGTGAGATTCTTCAGAATATGCGTAACATATATGCGGTACTACTGAGGTCAAAATACAGTACAGTAGAATTTTTTTTTCTTTTTTTAAAGATAGGCTATAGGTATATATTTATGCTTACATGCCTGCAAAATACATAGGCACGTGCATACCAGCCACTGCTGTAGACAATTTAATGATTGCCAGTTATCTAAATTGTAGGTGCTGAGTACCAGGGAAGAAATTAAATTGGTTATTGGTAATGTAGGAGTGTATTGGGCTAAAAGGCTAGAGAAGAGATATTAGTGGGAGTGCTTGGCTGAGCAAGGCAAATGGATTTATGTACAATATTTAAAATATATGGGAAACATATAAACAGATTTTAATATTGAAGATTTTTGTGACTAATTTGATTTTTAAAACCCTCTCACTAAACTGAGAACATCGGTAACAAAATACTATAGAACATGGGAAACTGAATGCAGCTGGCACTGGTAATTTTAGAAGAAACTAATCTTGATATTTATAACATCATGTAGCAAGCGGAACAGTTTTACCAGGCTGGGAATGTTGAAATACAAAAAAGTTCACCTTTCAGCTATTGTGCTTTAGCTCTACTGCACTAGAAAAAAAAATCAGAAATCAGCTGTTGCGAGGCAAATATTAAGGAAGTTTGTTATGATATATAGCCATTGAGATATCTTTTTTAAACTGCCTGTACATGTACTGTATTTTATATTAAATTTTTGTAATCCAGCTCAGGGACTTAATATATACAGCTGAAAAATCAGTTCGTAAATTATATTTAGAAAGACAGAAAATATGCTGAGCTATAATATTAGATAAGAACCTTGTTTTAAATACATTCCTTTTTTTTTTTTTCTTTTAATTTCCAAGCACTTTCAATTTAGGTTTTTATGTTTTTACCTGTAGGAATGCCAGTTATAATGAACTAATAACTAATGCATAAAAAAGAAGGTATTTTACCCTTAATCCTGGAAACAGCTGTAATAATAATTCCCCAAATATTTTTTGCTATTGCTGCACAATAATAAGCATAAGCGTACATATAAACCTGCAAGAGAATGCAATTTAGCTCACAATTTCATTATGGTATTTAATTTCTACAATTTTGGATTGTAAGGGTAAAATAAACATTCATAAAACATAATAGACCAAATCATTTCATAAATTAAGCTACATAATGTATTTAAATCCAAGTGAATTACATCAGAGGTTAATTTTTACCAGTATCTTTAATGTTCAGGAGTAATGAAGATAGAGGAATATGTGATTTTAAAATGCAGAACTTTAATAAACGTGGGGATTTTAATTTGCAGGGGACTGTGCAAACGTTTCGCCTGCTTTTATAGTACGTGTTTTTGTTTTTTTGCTTCCCCCTTGCACACCCACTCGCCAACTTCAGCGCTGCGTTGCAGATTTGAATGAAGTGAAAAGCTCAATGGGTAATTGTCAAAATACTTTCCTTTCTCCCACTTTCACACAAGAACCAAATAAAGCCAGGAGAGTCTCCCGCTTCCCGCAAACACCCAGGAATCGGCAGCATCCACCTGGAGCTACCGAAGAGCGCAGCCGAATCTCCCAGATCACAACTCCTTTTTTAATTCCAGAAATACACCTTGGAAGCGAGCGCATTTCTCTCGAGTTTCGGGATCCGATGTCAAAATTGCCCACCACCTAGCTCATGCAAAAATCTGTTTACGCACGTTCGCTCTCTCCTAGTATTACAAAAAAGAAATGTCAGTAATAATCAAGTGAGGGTGCTGAATTAAAATCTGAAATCGCTAACAAACCGATCTGTACAAAAGTGTCAGTGTTAAGATTTCCAGACTGGGGGTTGTGCGACAGAACGAGGAGCTCAGACAAGAAAACAGCTCTCCACTCCAGTACTTTCACCCCGTTAATCTCACTTGTGCTTTGCCACGGATTTCTTCCTATTTTATTTTTAACCTCTGCTACCTCGTGGGAAGTGGGCTATTCCGAGGGTGCTTGCAAGCAAAGCTCTGATTTTACAGATGGATGTAAAACGCTGTTAAATGAGAGCTTTAAGAAGGACTTTTTCAATTTACTTTGAGCTTAATCTGAAGTGGTTTAATCACAGCTTGTACACATCTTCTTAAAAATTGTTCTAAGTGGGGGGAGAAGTAATAATCATGTAGGAAATCATCGCGACAGATGTCGGTTCCCATGATCCCATTTACACTTTTAACATCACTAATGAAAACCTATCCGGGCAATACCTGTGTCAGTGAGGTGTCAGGTGGTCATTTGGCAAGACAGAATAGGAAGGAATCAGATCAGCATTTTAAAAATGGCTCACTTTTCTTTTCCCTTTTTTTTTTTTTTTTTTTTTGTGGGGGGGGGGGGGGGGGGTTTTTTGGGTGTTTTTTTTTTTTTTTTTTTTTTTTTGCACCTGTTATTCTAAAATTTCTTTCAGTTACATTTCAAAACACTACAGTTGGGATCTCCTTGCCAACCTGAGATGGCATAAGCCTGGGTAACAGAACAAAATGTGAGAAGGTCCTTCTGTCTTTAACGCCTGTTCACCAATGAATCAGCCTCCAATTAATCTGTTTCTTCAGTAGGAGTTTAATAAAAGTCAAGCACACACATGTTCAGTCTTGTTTAGTATTGAAGCTGTGTTAACATTATCTGCCTAGCCAGGTCAAAAATCTTATATAATTAAATGCCAGAAACCATTTCAGAATTTTAAGGGCTTTACAATTTTCTGTAAGTAATTGATTATGCAAGGCAGAGTAGTTTAAATTTAAAACAGGATAGTGATGAGTGTGATGTCACTTTTCATTACATATTTCAGAAAAGTTTGTTTCATGGCCAAACTACACATAAAACCTAACTTATTAGATTTGCTATTTTGCATTTTTATGAACTAGGAAAAAAAAAAAAATCAGCAACCCAGATTTCCTTTCCACATCATGAGATATAGACCGAGTAGGTTGTGCACATCCCAAATTTCCACACTATTAGGCAGGGTATCCGATAAAATCACAGGGTAGGTTTTGCCCTATTCAGCTCTGCCTCAAACTTGGCTTGGAAAAGCAAGGTATTATAATACCAGGATTATACTACATTACTCCCTGGGGAAGCCAGGTGGGAATGTAACCCTTTGGGCCATATGAAGAGTTAAATAACCACGGTCTTGAGTCAGAACGATACCTATAGCTCAGTGTAGGAAACCCGCAGGCTTTGCTTGGAAATATGGGAGGGAAGTCTGACCTCCAAATAAATACAAGCTCTCTGTATTGATTAAATTCAGCTTTTCGCCTTTTAAACATGGCTATGGTTTCTGATTGACAAAAGAAGGTTGAGACAGATATGAAAATGGGAAAAAAATAAACATATTCATCACAAAGACTGTTATGAAAGTCACAAAGTTTTTATGAAAGGGTGGATCCCATCTAAAACTCTGGCCATAAAATCTACTCTTCATATTCCAGTTAATAGCACTTTCTGTTTCCAAAGAAAGTTAAGAGCAATTTAATTCCTGCTTTTTTCCACCAAATGTTCAGCAGAAGATGTGTTTTCAGGCACCATGCTGCATCCTCAGTCCCCTCCCAGGCACCCTCTGCTCTCGAGAGGAGAGAGGTGGTCTTAGCTTTTCTCCTTCTCCATCTCCCTTTGAAAGCCTCCCCTTTTCTCCCTTCCCTTCCCACAGCTGAAAACCAGATGTACTGCACATCTCTCCATACACAACTCCACTCCATCCCCCCAAGACGAATTAAGCAGCGGCATATTCTAATGACATAACGTAACGCATAATGTACATGACAATGTATAACGACACGGAGCCCCGGCATCCAGGTTTCTCAGCCTGTGCCAATAATGACATTCAAAGGAGGAATTAGAGAAGGCTTAGGAATAAAAATTCAAAGGAGGTCTTAGATCAAGATGCTGTCATTCCCAGGTACAAGGGCAAGAAGAAAAAAGTTGAGCATGTATGCTTAACTACAAGAAAAGCTCATAATACTGAAGTTAAGCATCTTCATAAGTTTTAAAGCATAATAAAAGTACAGAAAAAAAGCAGAAAAAGAATCTGAGGGACATGAGACAAGGGGAAACAAAAAAAAAAACCATTAAAAATAGAGCTACAGCAAACTAGGGATGCTTGTAATAATGGAGGAAAGCCAGTTTTAGATAAACAAAGACAATTTTGGAAGTGGCACAGTAAAAATAGGTCAGTAACACATATAAGTAGAAATTAATATGATGGAAATGATTTAACAAGCCAATATACTGTACTCCATACAGTGCCACGATCATTAAGCTGGTGAATGGGTGCTAACGTGGTAGAAGCAAAGCAATGTATAAAAAGTCCAATCAATACGGCAAGAACAGACCAGCATGTGAACAGAAATAAAAGCAATCGAACACAACAGTGCTTTTAGTATAGTTACCCTATAAAATAAAGCTGATCAATACACAGGTAAAGGAACAAGCCATGTAGTCACAGCCTGAAATACAGGCAGGTATCAGTTTAATGAAAATATATAACTCAGTTCATTCTGCCAATAGAGTCGGACTGAGTAATACACAGGACGGAAAAACAGACCGCTGCACCAATAAAGCAAACAATAACATAAAACCATCAGACAAACATAAAAATAAAGGGAAGCAGCCCTGCAATCTCTTTTAGCCGGGCAAGCTTATGCTCAGCAACTTTAAAATATACAGGTTCCTGTTACTTTTTATTAAAAAAACCCGATTAGACTGATAATTTTCAGTCGCCATGACATGGACATCTGGTAGCAGTGGCTAACAGAAAAAAGGCAGATGTCAAAGAACTTCAATTATGACCTCAAATGACTCTTAATATTCTGTTATTTGGTTTGCACAAAGAGAAAATGAAGTACAGGAGTTTTGAGATGTGATTCAATGAGACCATTGGACATCCTGTTTCTATACCGGGCTTTATTCATGTCTACACCTAAAACCTGTTCTACAGAAGGCACTGGCAAAAGCTTTACTTTGAAATTTCCAGATTAAATGCATATTGTATTTTTTTTTATTCCTACAATTTTCTGTACCATTTAGTTGTGTGCAATAAACCATTTTCCAGTTTGCTTTCAAAGCGATTGAATTTAAAATGAAAAGTTTGCAAATATACCACTCGTTTTTCAAAAGAGATCATCAAAATACAAAATAACCATTATTAAAAAAATACATTAATTGGATGTTGCGTCTGCTGTCTGCTTGACACAAGGACATCTGGAGATCTGGGCAGTGCATTTGCCGTGGTGGTATGTGAACTTTACTTTAGGATTAGAACAAAAATGGCAGCCTGATAAATGTCTACACCGTCCTTCAGAGAATAGCAGGCAACCTACCGAACTACAGTAATGAAAAGTTGTGGTTACAAAGCGCATTTTGAGGAGAGGGAAGGAAACTGTCTCTTTTGGACTGTGATTCTGAATTGCAGGCTGAAAGCTTTTTTTTTTTTTTTCCTTATTCAAGGCTGTGTTAAAAATCTAGCTAATCCTTTGCATATCTATACAAACGTGAGAGTAACTATTACCCACCTATATGGGGGAAATGGAGGCAGAGGTGTAAGGCTGTGGCGTTGATGCCACGTGGTGCATGGTCAAGTCACCAGGGAAAGACCCCAAGGGATGCCACCAACCCTTGGGGGGCTGCATGTCTCACCCCCTCCATGCCTCACTCCTTTGATGAAATTCAAACCAATTCCTATCCGGAACACGATCAGGGTGATGTAATTCCTTAATTCGAGGGCCCCCGGATGCTAGAGGGGTGAGCAGTTCCTCCGGGGAGCCGCAGCGCTCGGCGCGGTCCCCAGCAGCACGCGGTGACAGAGGGGTTAGCTCGGAATTAAATGAGTTGACCCAACCACAGTCAGCGGCGGGGCAAGATATAAATAAAGCACGTGGTGCCTCGCAGGCCTGAGCTCTGACGGCGGATCTTTGCACAGACTCTTCCAGGGTCTCGGTTAGCAGCCACCGCTGCCTAAATTATCTCCTGACAAGTCCCCACCACCAGCGTTAACAAGATATATACGTTAAGGATTGCACCTCCACTGCAGGAAGCTGTGGGATGGCGTAACGGCACAAACGTTTCTCTGCAGTCGTACCTAACGCAAGTCTCACATGGGTACGAATCAACAAGGGTAACATATTTCACTACAGTTAATTATCCCGATTTATCCCAAGAAACTAGATTTTAGGCTGTAATCTGTGAGGAAATCTGCTGTTCTAGTCCTAAATCCTCCCCTCAGCCTGGTGATTATCAGCTACATTTTTGTACAGGAGGGAATTAATGGCACATACTGCCTAAGCAGCTTTGAAGTCAAAAAGGCCCAGACCTGTAATAACTTTTGTTATTGATTGAGGGGGGAAGCGAGGTGCCTGCGGTCACCAGTGTTTCCGGAGGGTTTCCATGCCCTCCTTCCCTCCTGCCCCTCTGCAACCAGTCCAGCCCCACCACGAACCCCACCATTACCTCTCGGCAGGATACCCCAGGTACCCGCCGACGCAGGCTGAGCCTTGGACCAGAGGGAACAAGCTGGAATTACAATGCAACCTGATTTTCCCATCTAGCAACAATCAATACAGCTTTAGAATTTGATAATAAGGAGCCTTTTCAGAAAATAATCGTGTTTGCGGTGAAAGGCCGCACACAAAACAGAGGTAATTTTTTTCCTGAGAGTGCATGTGTGACAATTCCAGCAACATTTATATTTAATTTGATTATTAAACACTGTAATTCGAGTTTTACATATCTGCATGTGCGCGTGTGCACACGCGCGTTTTGCACAATGCCTGTTGGAAAACCCAGACGAGGGTTTTGTTGGAAGTGGTAAAGTGAACTGGGAAGA
>NW_009260274.1:3500715-3513752 GCF_000687185.1 Egretta garzetta | reverse complement strand
AAAAAGAAAGGGGGGAAAAGAAAGGGGGGAAAAGAAAGGGGGGAAAAGAAAGGGGGGAAAAGGAAGGGGGGAAAAAAGAAAGGGGGGAAAAAAGAAAGGGGTGGGGAGGAAAGAAAAAAGGGGGGGAAAAGGGAAGAAAAAGTAAAAGGAAAAAAAGAAAGGAAAAAAGGGGGGGGGGAATCCTATCTGGAGCCATGCATTTATTCAAAAGCATTTCAATCTGCGTGCACATCTTCATCACTTCAGTGATAATTAAATCTGGGAATCACAGGTGATGTCCTCGCACAGTCTCTTTGCCGGGCTCCCACCGGGCCAATGAAGCGGGGCTCCCTGTGAGGCCTGTTAGCACAGATCAGGTGGTAATGTGGAGGGACAGATGAGCTTTAGCTGACAGATGGCAGGATGACCTGGAAAACCTGCCCCCTTTTCTGGGATCAGGCAGCAGCTGACAGGTATTATTTCATAAAATAACGTCTAAAAGGAATCGCCAGGGTCTTCGCATTAATCTGAGGCTGCAACCAGCCATGTAACGTTTATGTCAGAACAAATCTGTCTCTATGCAGGAGAAGGAAAGTGGTTTTTGATGAAGTTGTTCATAAATTTTAATATAATATGCCTGATGGTGTCAGATATAGTCTCATATCTCTTTTATATTTAAAAGCTCTAGTGAAACATAGAAATATTCAATCTCCAACAAGCTACTTTTAAATAACTAAAAAGTTAACCAAGGATACCTTACTGCTTTTCCCCATTTTCAGCAAAGAATTTGCATGTGTAATCTCCATGTTTTTAAACGAAAACATCTCAATTGCATGAAATCCTTTTTGTAATTGGTACTAAACAAAGGCACCACTAAAGCTTCTGCAAAGTTGTTTTGTAAAAACAAGTGAATAACTGACGCGGGGAAATAAAAAAGCAGCCTTACATGAAGCTGCTTATCAGCGACGACTTAATTAAAAACACCTTAAAAATCAATTTTTTTTCCCCCCCTCTTTAAAAACTTGAGCTATGTCTGCTTTGAGAAGTGAAGCATTGCATTAAATGCCCTCTCCAGACACATGACATTTGAAAGTTTAGGCACAGATGAATATTTGGGGAATTCAAACACCTGGATCGGGTCTGGGCTTGCCAGCCCTCTGAGTCTTTTTGCAAACTAGAGAGAAAGCAAGGTCGTGCTTCCCACCTCTACTCCTTCCTCACTACGGCACCAGCTAGTTCAGCTACACCCTGATAAATTCAAGACTCGGTAATCAGCATTAATATGCAAGCAAGTATCAATCCAAAACCTGCTAATGAAAATGATTACACTGTTATATTCATCTGAATCTTATATGAGCTACTGAGGGGCATATACCAGCAATATGCATGTCTCACTGTCTTTGCAGTGCCACCTTAAAGACCCCTTGTTCACTTTTTTTCTCTTTTATCGTCTTTTAGTTGTAGAGAATCACCTGCTTAAATATCTCTAAGGGTACTAGTAAAAAAGAAAAACAACATACATAACAGATGCGCAAGTGAACCTTGGGATGAATGTATTATGGATACAGAACCATCATCACACACCTCATAATCACTTTTTCACCTGCCCATCTGGTGCAGACCTGTGGCTTGTTAGTAATGCACTCGGATACAGTAAAATGTGCTTCTCTAAAAAGAACAATTAAGCAGAAGCTCGAACGGTGCGGTTAGCATGATTTGCGAAGAAAAATGGGATGGAGGAACACAGACACGGCATCTTGCTTTTTGGGAAGGTATACGCCACGCTTCCATGTTTGAAAAAGTGAGAGGCAGATGGCAAGTCTTTTACTGAACTTTAACAAAACCACAATGCCTTTTTTTAAAAGGTCACAGAATATGAACCTTTCAGCGTCATATATCCCATTTATTCACCTAGCAAGTCTAGAAAAGGCAAAGGCACTACAAGCTTCACCTCCAATGCGCCATAAATAGGTCTAAATTCTGACCAAGAGAAATCAACCTTAGGCTGAAGAGGTTGATTCATCACCTTAGACTCTCCATTAAGGTGGCAGTAATGATTTCACAATATTGACAGTTTTCCAATGGAAACCAGGTTATTTCATTGTAATCAAAAGATGAAGACTTTTAATCGCCAGGAAAATAGACTTAAAATCAGAGAACGAAAGGTAGAAAAATTATCACAGCATTGCCACTTTTTAAAATTCCCTTTCCCTTTGGTTTCTTTTGGTAGTTTTCCAATGTGAATCCCCTTCCGGCAGCTAAATCTACTGAATTTCTTGGATTCTTGGTTACTATGGATGTCTGAGCAAGCAAAATCTCATTTACCTTTCAGGCACTGGACATATGACAATACACGGGCTATCAGAAGACACCTGCTTTCCTTGAGATACACAGTGAATTAAAGCCACAGTTTCCATTGCTATTTGTGACAGTTACTTAGCTGGGTCCACTACAGTTAAGGAAGAGCAGATATTTCCCAACACCATTTATCTTGGTGTACCTGACCTAAAAACAGAAAACCAAACAGATAAGCGCAGATTCTCTGGTAGCTCTTGTGTAATAGTCCTTGAGCTTACTTAACTGCATCAGGCACAAATGTTGCTCTTATGTATGAAAAAAGTCAATAGACTGTTACTTCCTTTCACTCTATGGCATCCTGTCGCTTGAACAGGGAAAAGTAACTGGAGACTTCTTTATTACTGATTCTTACTTATAGCTTACTGATAACTGAGCGTCATCTCATATCATTTTCTCAGGGTTGAATTAATATGAAATTTTACAGAAAAAAAAAATCACCTGCATCAATTTACAATCTTTCATATGAAAAAAAAAAAAATAATGCAATGAATTCCACCTTGCTTGGCTTTAAAAACACCTCGCACGTCAACGCACAGATGTTGCACCACCTACGTACTGGGAGCTCAGTGGTTCCACAGCCATTTTTCAAAAGACTGAGCATTTTTAAAAGCTCAAGTGCAACTTATCTCCTCACCAATAATGTGAATTACAACATGTGCGTTTTAGAGGGAACTATTTATTTTTATGCTATGGCATAAACTGGCCTATGAACGAGATTCTAGTTTAAGAGCAACACCAGAGGGTCCCAATGAACAAGTAGACTTGTAAGTGTAGACGTACGCAGTTCAAAGCGCTATGACCATGTTATGCTGTCAAGACAGATTCACAGTCTCCAAATTCCACCAATTAATTTTTTTCTCACAGAAATTTTCTTATTATTAATAGAGATACTCAGTGAAAATCTCAGCGTGTACGTAAGATATAGATATGTAAATCAATATTTGCATAAGGACCTTTATACTCCCCAAGCCAAAACTGGTTTGTTTGATTAGTTGAGTAAGTCTGCTGTATTAATTGGCTCTGGCTGTCATAATTAAAAGAAGAATAGGGTGTTTCTCAGGTCTGCTACTGATGTTTGAGCACACCATAATTTTGAAGTTATCATATAAGCACACAGTTAATTTTATCTCAAAATAAAAATAATACTGGAGTTCAGACTCATGATTTCCACAGGGGAAAACTCAATGGAAATCCATTCTCCAGTGGCATAAGAAGCACTGACACAAATCCTACATACATATGGATAATTTGTAGTAATCAGACATTCCAAGTCCTTGCTTGAAAAATATGTTGTGGAAGTATATATACCCTCATTGAAAACTCCAAAGACATATTTTGATTACTGATAAGTTCATTAAGAGACTCGATTGCCTTCATATAAGAAAATTCACTAAACGGTTTGATCTTTGATGCTTAAAATTATAATCTAAATCCCAATCTGTAATCTGCTCTTGCTCTTTTCAGTGTATACCTAGATCATACAAAGAATTCATACCCCTTGTATCCACTGGTGCGTACTGCCCCATCTGCACATTTTATTCAGCTAAAAGATGCTTTGACACCAGCCTTTTCTGGAGAACAGAGGGCAACCAGCCCCACCATCCATGTCTTCTGTTACTTTTCTTAATCCCATCACCAGATTTTACTCAATAAGGATGTGATCTATGTACTAAGTAAAAAAAATGGAGATGCGATCCTTTCCAGTGACAACTATATTTCTCAAGGAATTTCAAACAAGACTTCAATTTTCCCCAAATAATACATACAAAGTGTGTTAAATTATTAACAAGTAGTAAAAGTTGATTGACGGTTTGCAAATATTAAGCCAGCTAAAATTAAAGCAGTTGGCAGTGGCCAACACAGAGTTAATCTGAAAAATCATAAATTTATTTTATTTCCAGAGTACTGATTACCAAAATCTAATCCCAATGGTTCAAATAATCATTTATGTGTATAAATTAATAACCAATCTCTTTTCTCCCCCTCCCTCACAATATTTCAGGGTTAAAAGCGAAGAAACTCCCAATTAAATGGCATTGTAAGAGTGTGCAGGATACCTGACAACTGTAAAGTTCATTAAGCAGAGGCATATTTTCCTTGTATATCAGAAAAACGCCTATCTCAAACCTTCCAGAAATTAACAGAAAACCACAGAAATGTTATTCAGAAGGGAACACTGGAAGTGGTTTTCTCCAATCTCTCACTTAAAGCAGAAGCATTGCCAGTGCTAGATCAGGTCACCTGTGGTTTTGTCTAGCTAAGTCATGAAAACCACCAAGGGTGGAGACTCTACAACCACTCGAGACCCCTGTTCTGGTATTGTACTATATACTCCTTTTCAAAAAATATTTTTTCAAAATATTTTTTCTAATGTCCAATCTGAGCCTCCTAAAATGTAGTTTGTGGCAACTGCCCAACCTCCTGCTACTGGAAAGAGCATTATTCTGTCTTCTTTGCAAATGCTCTTAGTCTTCTCTTCATCAGACTGTTCAAGCCCATTGCCCTCCACCTCTTCTTTCAGGTCTTGTGCCCTCAGCACTCAGTTACCTCTTTCAAACCGTCTCTCGTTTCTCCATGTTTCACTTGAACTGGGAGTCTAACCTGAGCAGCACACACCTGGGGTGGCCTCCCCATCCGGTGCAGGGGAGGATGATAACCTCTCATCCTTCTCATCTAGCTCACTATGTGGTACCCTGATTTCTCAGCATGAGCACACCATGAGCTCCTATTTAACCTACGTCAGCTGGGACTTCCAGGTCATTTTCAATAAATGTGTTCCTCCTCCAGTTAAATAATTACAAATTGTTTCCTACAGCTGTATCCTTAGGGTCTTCCATTGCTGCGGCAGGGTACTGAGCCATATTAGATCAGAAGAGTGCTACCATGTCCATTTACAGTCACAGGGTTTCTAGACCTGTAGTGATATAGGGTTACAGTATAATGGCCAATAAATCTTAAAACATTTCCTATATTGAAGAAGCAGGTTAGGAGTTCTTCTGTTTCTTAGACAGACAAAAGATATTTCTGGCAAAACTAGGTTTGTTTCCTTAAATTTTGCTTTCCATATGCTCAGGATAGTTATTTAGTTTGTCTCTGGTACTGAGGTGGCCAACAATGCAGTGCTATTTCATCTAATGAAAAAAAAAGAAGTACAAGGTATGAAAACCTTATTCTAAAAATGAACAAAGCAGATGGGATATGCAATTCTAACTTAGTCCATTTGCATGTGTTTGTTGGTTGCTTTTTTTTTCCCCTTTTCCTTTTTTTTTTCTTTTTTTTTTTTTTTTAAGTTCTAGTAGATTTATCTACTTGAAAAGGTCTGCTTGCAGCAGAAAGGAAAACCAATTCTTCCAGCTTTAGGGCAGGAAAGTGCATAGCTGCTAAGGAAAAGGAGAGATTATGCACATAACATCCTCACCTCCTACATTTGGCAGCTCCCTCTGCTTGGAAGCTGTCACCCAAGGCATCCAGCCCAGGGTGTTCTAGTCCTCGATATCCTCCTTGCACAGTCTCCCACTTCCTGGAGATGAACCAACACTTTGTGTTTGACTTCCCCCACCAGCTTCAGTGTATTATACTATTGATTTCCTCATCTCCCTAGCTGGCAGTATCAGAGACAGCTTATTTCAAGTTGCAACCTCCTGAGACCTGTATTATCACTATATTTAGAGGGTAAAGGGAGCAGTAAGAAGAGAAAGAGAAAGGAGAGCATACAAGGACTCAAATAGCTCACGCACAGGTGAAAAAATCATCTCCTGACTTCACTCTCTGTATGTGAGAGAGAAAAGGAATGGTTTTCTGAGCGTCCCTTAATGGATGTGTGATGGCCTGCAGGAAGAAATCACAGGCGGTGCCATATTCTGGATAATTGTATACAAGCACACAGGAAAAACTGTGAAAACTGAAGAGACAAGTCAACAGAGTTTCTCAAATTACCACATAAACAATTTTTTTTTAATATTTAACTTCAAATTTAACTTTGCAGTTATAGGATGATAAATTCCGTATGTAGATAATTAAGATAACGTCCAATAGGAAAGGCTTTGCAATGCCTTTTGGTCATTGACCCATATTTTAGATAGTAAAAAATCTCTTCACCCCAGTCAAAGCTTCAGAAAAATTCTCCTAAGTTTCTTTCATGGACTTTCAGCACACACCTGGCCAATTATTCTATGATCAGTGTTCAGGAAGGTTCAAGATGCACATGGTTTGGTCTTTAACCTTTAACTGGTTTTGCCTTTAACTATTTACAAATCCTGGTGAGAGTAGATACCTTGACAGAAAAATGTAGAGAAAGGAAAAAGTTTGTTGCACCTATCTTACATTGCATTTTCTCTGCCCTCGTGTGTGTAGAGAAATATGAAACAAACTATCCGTGCCTATCTATTATTTTTTGAGCTTTCCCACGAGTAGTCAATTTAATATTTCGCAAGTGCCAATAGCCTTTTCTATCTCTCCAGCTCCCTCCAAGCATTAGACTGAATCGCAAAAAATATTTTTCAATGATTGATTATAGTAAAAGGGCTGTTGAAGAGCATGTGTGGGAAGAGCATCACACTACCCCTCTCAAGGCCCTTGGATGGTGCCTAGAGCACTGTAAGTTAAAAGAAGAGGAAAAATAACCCCAAGTGACTGTGTTGCTACAGTCATTTCTTCTAAGCAGTGCTGGATATCTGTATCTTCCTTTCTTTCCTTCTTATTTTAGAATTTCAGACACTTTTTTATTTTTTATGATGATTACCATTTAATGGACTTATTGTTGGGGAGGTTGTTTTAAAGAACAGGAGGGAGGTATGACTACCTTATTTTGGTTAAATCTGGGTCTCTTGATTTACTTTTGCAACCACAGAACAAATTGACAAAGCAGAAAAGTAAATGCAAACGAAGACGACAGCAGCCAGTGCCACTCTGGGTCCTGTGGGATTTTCCAAATTGCTAAAAGCTGTCACCATAGCCTGAAGTATCAAGTGTGAGGCACAGGCTGTTGTTACTTGTTAAATTTAGTGCCACTAAGGGCTACTCCTAAAAAAAAAAACCCAAACAAAAACAACCTACCAATGTCTAAAGCAGTCAGCATCTAAAGCAGATATTAGTGAGTGATTTCCCTGGGAAGAAAAAGTAAAGTACTAAGATGTTTTCTATCCCAAGTATCAAGAAATGAAGGACTGTCATGAAAATCAAAATATATCAAAGATTCACAAACTAATCTCTATGTCCCAGCAGAGCAGAAACCATGGGGCATTTGTGATGGTCAGCCAACTGCTAGTTCATCATGTAATACTTGCTCCTCCTGCCCCATGTTTCATCTGATAACATTCATTAAAAGTTGGCTGTAACATACTGCATGTTTTCTGAATATTAATTTTATATTCAGCAATATCCATCATGACTGTGGATGTATTTTGGGTTGCCAGTGTCAAAAGAGATGGCTCACACCACTACAGATCAGAGAGTAAATAATCCACACAATATTATCTATATTACTATAAGACAAAGAAGGTTGGAAGTTGCATCTCTGGATCTTCAGCATACACACTGAAAATGCTAAATACACTCATTCCTGTGGGCCCAAGATGCCTGATGTTTGGGGCAAAGTTCTCAACAAGCAGAGAGAGATGTTGAGAGTTTCCCTGAAACTGAAACCCTCTCAAGGTGCTGGCATGGGAGGCAGAAGAAGGAATGGCAAAAGCAGTAAATCCGATATGGCGGGACGGGGCAAGAACTGCGTGTGAGAAGGGTGAGAACAATCCCCATCCAGAGTCAGAAGTGTCCGTAAATCAAAGTGTAAGTATACAACACATATGTCCCCCACCACCAGGACCTAGCCAAGTGGTGCCAGCTGCGCGATGGAGGCGCTCAGGAAGTCTAGGATTCCTCAAACATCTGCTGGTGCCATTAAGAATGAGAAGTAAATCCACACTGGCATTACTTGAGATTTATTTTTCCACATTAACCCCAGCAACAACTGCCAAGTTTTTTCCTCGTTTGCCACACAAGTAACCACTGAGTGGCATAAGAATGGGAGCCAGATGAGAAACTAACTATACGTGGAAAAATCAGGATTAGGGCAAATTAATAGAAACCAGTAAGTGCCCAATGAAATAAAGACAAAGAAATACAGAGGGGAGGAAGGCTGAAGAAAATGCATTCAGACTTCTCTTAAACTACTGCTCTAACGAGAGGGCATGTTATAGTTTCCACAATGTCTCTCTAAGTTCCAGGCCCGCTCAGAGCAGGAGAAGACAGTTGCCTATCTCACTAGTGTATTTGCTCTTATTCTATTGAAAACTACAGGAAAGTTAGGTAGCCACCACCATTCAGAGGGGCTGATGAACAAGAAGAAACTCCCTTCACATAAAACCAAGTAAATAACGTGTAAGGCTTCATCCCCACTACGCAGAGCATTGCAGCTACACCTCTCTTTCTCTGTGTTCTCCTGAGCTCCTCCTAAGCTCCTTCAGTCCATGAGGTCCTCAGAAGGGCGTGCAGTGATACCTTTATTTCCTTGATTACAGGAATTTGATTACAAATACCTCTACATCAAATTATAAAGAGACCAAAGAGGGATTTAAGTCACTTGGTTTTGCTACAATATCATCCATAATGCTAAGCTAAAAGCTACATTAAAAAAAATTAATTCTTTAAACTTAAATGTCATTTAGTTCAGTACTAATAGTCCTTCAGCCATACAATCAAGCTATGTTCAAAGCAGAGAAAGGCTCCTGGGTCTATCTTGTGCTCCTCTACGCATGCTACATATGGATCTCCCAGCCGTATTGTGTCTTACAGTTTAAGCAACACCTAAGTGTCATATCCCTGTGATGCTTATTTCTAGGTCATGCTGGTTTCTTTATGCATCGTGAGTTAGGGTTTCATAATCATTTTTTCAGCTCAAGTCTGCAAACAAAATCTGTCTTTTGTGTCACTGGTCTTCGCTCCTCCTTTCCCCTTGGCATGCCACTGTCTGTTCTTTTGTTTTTCGTAACTAGGAATGAAAGGACCTTGAAACTTTTTAACATATTTAAGAGCTTACACCCCTTTGTTTCATGTTACAAGAGAAATGCTTGTCTGGGAATACTGATACAGACACCCAATTTGTTGCCTCTTTTTTTAAAAACTCCATTTCAGGTTGCCTGAAGGATGCAAGCAGTGTTAGGTAGGAATCATTAATGAGATAACTGACTATAATAATCACAGAATATTTTTTCGTAAAACACAATATTCACTGAACAGATACAAAACTGCATTTTTAAATTATAGAAGAAAATGCCCCTGATTAAAATCAATACAACATTTTGTTTGTGAATGCTTATTTACGGTGCTTTTATAGCTTGTTCTTTATAAAATCTGAGTAAATTTATTCGTTTTGTAAGGAATCCATCAAGTTAAGCAAAGTTTATTCCCACCTTTGCAGCCTGTGTAGCACAGAGCCTCTGTATGCAGTGTACTTTCGAGCTGTACGTAAGTACGTACGTTAATGCTTGTGCTTCCTTCCTTCATAGCAGAGTAGGACAAAAAGGCAGCTATAAAATCACAGTAGGGTCACAGTAAAAACCGGTTGCTTCCACTTTGTTTTCATGAGCTTTTCCTCCTAGTCCGCAGGACAATGGTTAGAGCTGCTCACCTACAAGCGTCATGAAGTCTGTGTGTTTTACCAAGACGTTTTAGAGAAACCCTCAGACAAGAGCACAGTCAATGAAATTGCTGCTCAAAGTTTTCTTCATCCAAGTCTGTTATTGTCTGACTTAATCTAGGTCACCTGGGCAAAGATCAAGCATCAAATACACCCTTCGCCATGATACGAACATGACAGAAATGGTACTGTGCTCTATCTTGCCATACACCAAAGCAGGACCTGTGCCACAGCTCCTGCACTCTTGGCAGTAGAAATCATGAAGAAGCACTAGTCACAGCTTTCTGCCTTTCACCATTATTCAAAATTAATGATTTTGGCCCCTGGATACATACTATTTTCAAGTCTACTTGTCAAATGTGAACTATCCCCTGTTTCTATTCCTAAGGTACTATCTAACTCCTGTAGGTTTCAGCACCATGTCACTGTAGCAATTGGGATATACAATAAAGAACATACAATAAAAATACTTTATTTTCACCTTATTTTAAGGCTTTTCCCAGAATGCCTAGGAGCAGAAATTAGAATCGCCACTCAGCTTCGGTAACTACAAGTTGATGTTGGTGAATTAAGTAAAGTAGTCTGATGATGCTAGAGATTATATTAATCCACTTGACTGCAAGAGGATTCAGCAATCATTTCTTGAATGAGATGAAGATATGACTGGATACTCATCTATTGCTGGTATAGCAAGTAAAAGTGACTGCAGAGAAGAACCAGGCCTTGAAAAGCTCTGTCAAAGACTGACCTTCATTAATCAGTTCAGACATTTGCCTTGCATCAGATTTTTAATAAGGCTTGCGTCACTGTCAGATTCCAGTTGTACCCTTATCAAACAGGATGTATGTTTTTAGCCAAGAAGCCAAAAGTTATAGGAACTTAGATGAAATCTCATGTTTCAATTCTGCATATGAAATTCTTGTTTGGATAAGCTACAGGATTTCATTCCAAATCTCCGAGATCTAGAGAAAAGTGCTTTAAACGTATATACAAAAATACAAATCAAAATCAATAACCTACATGAAAATCTTGACTCAAGGGACAGACATTTCCACAAAACTGCTAAAGGAGTAGTTATCAAGAAGATGGATCAAGCAAATTAAAAAGACATGTTGCTGTAATTCAGTATTACCAGGAAACAGTCCAGGATGAACATAACTTGGAAATAAATTGTTTAAATTACAACAATTGTATCTTCAATTATGGTTATATTAGTATTGTTTCCTAATATCCTTATTGATGGACAAATTTCACACAGATGAAGAGTTTGTTCAATGCTAATAGCAAGACTTTGCATGTTTACCTCCTTGTGGCTGCAAAGCTCCGAGTAGTCACAACTTCTTTCTAGCCTAATGAAACAGGATTGTCTAATTTAGTTAAAAGACTCGGAGAAGGAAATTAAAAAGAGGACATTTTAAGAGCCTATCTTATAAGGCCAATGTTGTAATCGAGAAAGGAATGGAAAGGATCTTATCTGGGCAGGAAAGAGCCTAGTTCTTCATGTATATTCTTCCCCTTGGGACTCTGATTAAAGCCAAGGTCTGCTAACCTTGCTATAAACTCCATATTTATTTCGATTGCCAAAAAAAAGATAATAAAACCCAAGTTTTTGAATCAATTACAGGCTATAGATCCTAAAGGATCGAGCAAAGACTTAATCATAAACATAATTTTAGCCAATGGTAATACCAGGTAAATTAACAGGACTCCTAACACGTCTTCTATTGAACCTGTGAGCAGCTGCTGGACTGTGATCATGGTCGGTTATTGGGGGACCAAAGTGACCGAAATGGAGGATGGAATTTGTTTCTACACTCTTAAAACAAAAGCATCAGGGCAGCTGCTGTAAGGAACAGGTACGTGACAGATCGGAACCTCCATCTTCCAAATATACAGTTACCCAACCAACAATGGACTTATGTTCATACACATAGAAATTATTTTACCTGTATGTGGTTTGTAATTTAATAATTTAATCATGTTAAACTGAGAAGCCATGCAAGAAATTTAAAAAAATATTTTAAATTCTTAAGATTAAAATTTTTTAAAATAGTCAAAGTAGATGTGCTAATATACATCTGTTTCTTTCTTTTAGCTTTTGGCTCACCTCACTGATATAACTGAAGTACGTCATTTCGTATCAGACTGCAATAATCAGAATCTAAAGGAAGAGGATGCAATCATACCCACATTAATGAATTAATTACTTTTTCCTCAGTATCCCCTTTGTACATAACCCTGGGTTTGACTTAAAACTTTTAAAGAATGCTAACTCTCTGTGGCCAAGCAAAAATTAGTTTTTAGTGACAAAATCAGTTAAAAATTCCTTTCTAACTTAAAATCACAGATTTTTTTCCCTTGCATGGTAATGCAGAAAGGTGTCCACAATAAAGAACATTTAAAATCTACAACACATGATTGACTTGCAGACACTCTGACTTGCAGAGTTACTTTTTCCTATATTTTTTTCTTAGCATCCAGGAGGGGGAAATAGTCTAAATGATGCAATACTGCTGTGTTCTCTCCCAAAACTGCAAGAAGACTGTTGCAAGCATTACTTAAATTAGGACTATCCTGAGTCTAAGTAACCCTGACGTAATATATAGAAAAAATCCCATCAAGTTTTCTGTCCCTGAGTCCACAAATGCCAGACACTGAGCAGGTTACTCGCTAGAGGACACACTGACTTAGAGATGACCTTGAATCCCACTGGATGGTGTAAACTACAAGGGTTGTCACAGGAATAAAAGCAGATGTGTTCCTTTTCGTGGAAGGTGGGATTATCCAGGACAACCTGCTGGACTGCTCCAGTCTATAACCAGTAACACATCAGTCATTTCAGCAGGCAAATCAATGAAATAACAGGGACACCTGTACATTATCACATAATTACATTCTATTATTCTGATTTTCCAGAAGGAACCACACATGCACATCCTTACTATCTTTGGGGTTTATTCACTTCTTCTTCGCTAACCTCTGCTTGGCTGTGGTTGAACCATGCAGATGATTTTATTAGCAAAGGCCTACAGTATCTTCTGCCTAGCTTGGTTATACTAATAATTTT